>NW_020201716.1:39918-51937 GCF_001531365.2 Cynara cardunculus var. scolymus
GACAGAGATTCATCCTCCTTAGCCTTGAAGCTATGATATTCATCAATACTAATGGCTTGGTTGTTCTTGAGAGTCTTCTTCCCTTCTTCGATCTGTTTTTCCAATTCTGCCCAAATGTCCATAGACAGATGGCAGTGGTCAATACATTTGAAGATCTCATGTGGTATAGCCATGATCAACATCTTTTTGCATTTGTTTTGCAATTCCACTAATACCTTTTCATCATCGTTCCAGTTTGCGATAGGTTTGGGCTCATAGTGCTCAGGAACTTCAGGGGTTGTACCAGTAGCTGGAACTCTTGGAATTAAAATCATTGGCACGTATGTAGGATTGTAGAGAAATTCACACATTCTGGGATGAATTCCCTCCAAAAAGTTGATCATGCGCACTTTCCATTGCGGATATTCTTCATGGATAAGCGTGGCAGGTTCTGCTTGAGATCCAGTACTCATGAACGAGGTATTAACCAAAATCGCCATTGAATTGATTTAATAGTGAGTGAAACAGGGTTGATCTGAAGAAAACTGGTGTTCTAGAAAATGCAGATTAATACCAAAAACAGAATTAATCATATAAGAATTCAATTCCTGCTCTGGTACCAATTGTTGGACCTTAAATTCAGCTTTGATATTGATCTAATACTCTGAATGAACTGTAAGACGATTAAAGTGCAGCGGAAACAATATTAAGAACAGAACAGAGTAAAATAAACCAAGAACACACAGTCAAGATGAGGAAGAAGATGAATGCAGGAGAATTGCTTCAAAGGTTTTTCAATTCATTCAATTGAAAAATTGACGATTACAATACGGAAGCACACTGATTACAAAGGCTTTAGCCGCTATTTATACTAGTTCCTAACGACCTTACTAACAAGATCTTGACGCGTGAAATCATCTAAGCCATCCAAATAAAGTCAATTAAGTCCTATTCATGTGAGAAGCACATGCAGCTAATAACCATTGAAAAATAGTTGGAAGAGGATCTTCACAGAAGACGAAATCCGCAGACCCTCTGTGAGCCATCTCAGAGGCTCTGTTGTAATAGACTTGCATTATCTTATTGACATAGGACCATTTTTCAGAACCTCTGTGAGAGACATCAGAGGTTCTGTCACACATTACTTGCTCGAATATAAGGCTTCTGTCGTTAGTCCTCTGTTGTCTTCTGTGAAAGATAACCTTCTGTCAAGACTTGCAGAATACTTTTTCTGTACTTTTACAAGAGTTGAAAAATGAAGCTAACACACCCTTAGAGGCTAACTCTAAGCTTCCTTTCTTTAGAGTTATTTTCAAGACTTATTAGGAAAGTATGTATTCTTGTGCTTCAGAGTTATGTTCATAGTTATTTTCCAGACTTTGACGACAACTCTGACCTGCTTCTCTTCAGAGTTATAATCCAAAGTTATTTTCAAAATTTATAAGACAACTTTGAATTCCTTTCCCTTAGAATTATTTTCAACACTTATAAGACATGTCTGAATTTGTGTGCTTCAGAGTTATGTTCATTGTAACTTTCCAGACTTAGAAGACAACTCTCACTAGTTCTTATTCATAGTTATTTCTTACACTTCTAAATCTAATACAAGAAATTTAAGAGTTAATAAGTCTGAAGTTCACCCATTTAGACTTCTTAACTCTGGAAAAATTGGGATTTACTTGTAAGTTTAAATTCAATTCATACTCAGAATTCAAAAAATTATTCATTCCCTATTGTAATCCCAATAAAATTAGGAGTTAGTTTTAAGTTCGAATTAAAAATCCGTTTTTTTATCATCAACCGTGCCTTTAAATTGTAAGAGAATTTTCGTACTGTTCATCACTCGAATTGGCAACAATTCTCAGTTTCAAACACCAATAATCAACAGCAATTGTTTATTTGCTTTAAGGTATAATAAGTTTCATCCACTATATAATTTCTCACTCATGATTATTTGATTAATGTTTTGTCTTTTACAGAATAATGGATTTGAAGAATGTTACTCTGATAAAAGATTTTGACATACAAAAAGATGATTTCACTGTAAAGGTAAGGATAATTCGATTATGAAATCAACTAGTCTTTTAGAAATTTGGATCAAATATATTCCATTGAGATAATATTAATGGATGAACAGGTAAATTCTTATTTCTTTTCGAATCTTTAGTATTGCATTCATCATATTTTCTTATTACTTCGGATTCGTAATATTTTGGTATTATTATTAGTCAGTACTATTCCATATTCATGTTTGTAGGGCACTAAAATCCATGCCAATGTTCTACAAAAATAGGTGCCCAAGTTTAAAAGTTTGCTTCATGAAGGGGCTGCTATATTGATCAAAATTCCTACAATTGTTCGACATGTCTCCAAATACAAGTTAATTGATAATACAAACAAGTTAAGTTTGTATTACAAAACGTCGGTTACCACCTGTCTGAAATTTAATGGTTTCGTATTTGGTTTTTCATTTGTCAAGTTTCAAAATGTCATATCCAAGGCAATTACAGAACATGCAGCAATTGGTTAGTCAATTAAATTATCTCAGACTTACTATCTTTTTTAAATATATATTTTATTGTATGCTATCATTCAAATTAAACTTATTTATATTAATTTTTTGATCATTATATAGATGTGATTGGTGAGGTTGTAGCTTGTGGGACAATGATCGGTCTTCCAGACAACAATGGAAAAATGAAAAAGACGAATGCAGATTGAGATACAGGACTTTGAGTGAGTATTTTTCTTTTAATACAGTAACTGTAATCTTCACAAACTATATAATTCCTTTGTTAAAATTTATTTAGGGGACTTAAACTCCAAGTTACATTGTGGGATGCTTTAGCTGAGTATGTTTCTAATCATAAAGACAATGGGGTTGTTGTTCTTGTAATTCAGTTTCCGATGGTCAAGATTTACCGAGGTTTGTGTGACTCGTAAAATATATATTCCTTTTAACCAATGTTCTATTAACTTCAATTATTTATTCTCTTTCAGAAAAACCATCTTCTTCTAATTCATTTAATGGTACGAGACAGTTTATCAATTCTGAAATCAAGGATTTTAGGAATAGGTTGGGAAATATTATTTTTCTTATTGATCTTATATCTCTGATTTCTTTTAATATACATTGTTCTTTAATTATATTTATGATTCAACAGTCTGATTCAGGAGAGTGGCGAATCTCAATCGTCACAACAGCTTACAATGCTGTCTGGATGTCTTATTCATATCGTGAAGATTTTCTAGACAAAAACAGTAAAGCAAATATTGTTGAAATTAGTGAAGCTGTTGAGGTAGTTATTTTTTAATATCCTTTTTATTGCTTCAATGATTGCATTATATCATAATATATCCTACTTTATACAGGCAAAGTCGCTGACTATCTTAGGAACAGTTAAGACATTTAGAAAAGACATTTCTTGGTTCTACATGGGTTGCAAAAGGTGTAACAGAAAGGTTTGACCTACGTACACTATAACAGACAAAGATGGTAGTTCAGATCAAGTTGAAGAAAGATAGAAGTTTGAATGTGATTCAGATAGATGCAGATGGCAAAACACTGATGTTTTGCCAAAGTAAGTAATAACTAAATTACAATAGTTATTTGTTTTTTTATAATCTTATATTAATGTTAACATAATAATCATTTAGATTCAAGATGATATCAGAATTCCTTTGAGAGTTCAAGATGATATTGGAATTGTATCATTGACCCTGTTTGATCGGGAAGCTAACAAGGTTTTGAATAGATCTGCAACAGAATTATATGAAAAGGTTAAAGAGCTATGACTAAATACTTTAACTTTTCTATAAAAAAATTTAATATGCTTGCAAATGTTGATTAATGTAAAAGTTATTGGTATTTTTTTTTCACCATGGTGAGTTGGATATGTTTCCGAAGGAATTGAATGTTTTGCTCGATCGAAAGTTTGCGATAAAGATTGAAGCAAATAATTACAACATAAAAAATAGTTGTTTTGTTTACGGTATTTCAAAATTAACTGATGATCATAACATTTTGAATGAATTGGAGATGAGGTTTAGTGCTCAATAGGTAATAATTATCATTACCCAAAACTATCATCCAATTGAGTTTCAAATGTTTGGAAGTCTAACATTGTTTTACAATTTATTATGTAGCCTGCTGAATCCGATTCTATAAATGTTCATTCAGTAGATTTCGGTTATCAAGAAAAGTTAAAGGTATTATAAATGTTACCTTTAATGTAGTTTGTGAATTTATTAATTACTAAGTACTTCTTAAAATAACATATGTCACTACCATCTTATTTGAAGGATGTTGTTTCATGTACGGGTGAGAATGCAACACCATCTAATGTCGATAAAAGCACAACAGATAGTCCGGAATCACAAGCAAAGTTGTATGAGAAGGATTGGTAAAAGTGTTGATCATAAACATGATATTGATGAAGTTTATGATGTCGATGATGCAGGGAAAGGATTGGCAACCAAATGTCTAAAAATCCCAAAACTTGAAAACTGATATTCGTAATTTTGATGGACAATTATTTTCACCATTATCTTTAATATGTCTGTTTTGGTTGCATTTCCTTTTGAACACAAATTTTTGAATTGTTATTATTATTTTGTTATACTTTGTTTATTATTTTATTTGAATTTATTATTAAAATTATAACATTGAGTAGGTAATTGTGCATCTTTAGTCTACGACGAAAGTGTTAATGAGAAATCTCATTTTGAGAAGGAGATGAGTAACTTGTTGGAGTTGATTCAATAATTGGAATATGTTCATTGTCTTATGATGATGGAAACCTGCTATACTTTCTTAATTTACGGTTTTAATATATGTTTATTATCTTTTCAAGTTTGTACTCTTGCTTTACTTTAATAATAATTTTACCTAGATTTTGAAGTCTTTGAGATTTAGACACTGAAGTTTTCTTTTCCAGACATACAAGACTCAACTCTGAAGTCTTCTTTCTTTGATCATTTATATTGATGAACTCTGAAGTATTCTCTGTCTAGTCATGTGGTAATTGATTTTATTAATTTGAAGTTTGCAGTCACCCTTCATTTATTGTTTAAAGTTATATTTCAGATTTATTTAAAAACTGCAGATCTAGAATGAATGTCCAAAGTTTCACTTTTGACTTTTTTCAAGGGTACAATCCTTAATATCCATCATTCAGAGATATACTTTAGAGTTGGGAATTTAACTATGAAGTCTTATTCAAATTTCTTAATCAATATGCAAAGTTCTATTAAACAGTCCGTAATATGAAGTATTCTTTAGATTTATTTTCCAAACTTAGAAGACAACTCTAAGCTCTTGGTCTTCA
The DNA here is from genome assembly GCF_001531365.2 of Cynara cardunculus var. scolymus. Lineage (NCBI taxonomy): Eukaryota > Viridiplantae > Streptophyta > Magnoliopsida > Asterales > Asteraceae > Cynara > Cynara cardunculus. Next base: position 45,225 of record NW_020201716.1, read on the forward strand.
GACTTTCTACCACCTAAAAGTCTCACTTATGGTCCTTCCTTTGTTATGATAATGATCAATATAAAAGCTTGAACTTTGCAGTATTCTTTTCCAAATATATAAGTCTCATTTCTGGATTTCTATTCTTCAGACTTAGAAGTCTGAACTCTACAGACTTTTTTCACAAGCTTATATAACCAAAACTGTGAACTCAGACATCTTCTTCAAATTCAGAGAAATGTTATCTTTAGAGTTGAAAATTTAACTCTGGAGTCTTATTCAAATTTCTTAATCAATATGCAAATTTCTATTAAGCAACTTCAAATGTGAAGTTTGTAATATGAAGTATTCTTCAGACTTACTTTTCAAAGTTAGAAGACAACTATATACTCTTGGTCTTCAGAGTTTCTACCAGACTGTGATAACCTGGTCTTGGTTATCACCTGAGGTAATCAATATGTGTAATTATTTGTTATATGGTTACGTGAATGCATGATAAATTGTTATATTTGATCATGTGAGTATGTGTATTTTTATGCATAGAAAATGTATGCATAAGTTTGTGAAAGTGTGCATGAATCATACATAAGTATGTATGCATGAGAATGTATGTGTGAGCATATAATTGTATGTATGTATAAAGGGTGCATGTGTTGTATGCATGCATGAGGGAGTGGCCACCTTTCCATAAATGGAAAGGGGTATAAATATGAGAAGAGGCTCACAATTAAGCTTCTTGCCATTTTGGAAACTTGAGAGAGTTGAGAAGAAAGTATCTTGCGGATTGCTTGCATACTTGGAATCAAAGTTGATTCATAATTTGCTAATTGCATAAGGTGAGTGGTTTAAACTTTTGATTCATATGATTTCATCTACTATAGATTGAATTCTGTTTTACATTTTGAACATATATGTTGATCGGATTAGAGCTATCCGGTCATAGCTTTGACCGGAGAGGGAGTTAGTATATTTTGTTGTGTGAATCCGGTTAATGAGCCGTCAGGATACGGCTTAGTCCAGTTAGCGTACCGTCCGGATACGGCCTAGTCTGGCTAGCATGCCATCGCAAACCGTCCCTGTCCGGCTAGAGTGTTGTCCGGAGACGTCTAGTCCGGCTAGCGTGCCGTCCGGATACGGCCTAGTCCGGCTAGCATGCCGTCTGGATTCAATTATGATTAATATTTTTACAAGTGTCGTCCAGATATGTAATCCTTCCAAAGCTTGACCGGATTTAAATGTGGGAATACAATGGTATTGTTGTCCGGATGAGTAATTCGGCTAAAGGTTGGATCGGACTTTTGCGAGAGTTGACCAGATATGTTAATGAATGATTTATTCAAATGAGTTTATGTTAATGGTGTATTGTTCTTTCTAAAATGATAAAGAAAGAGGATTCAGTATTTGTTTTGAAAATGTTTCGGGTTAAAATATAGATGATATTCCATTAGGACATTTGTGATTTCGGTCTGTACTGATTGAAATTAATTTGTAAATTTTAATGAGGAAATAAGGGTGATATATCAAGGAGAAGTGTACTTTGGGATGAGGGTGGCATATCAAGGAGGGGTGTACTTTGTGATAAGGGTGACATATCAAGGAGAGGTGTACCTTTAGATATAAGGGTGGCATTTGTGTGTGTGTTTATTAATATAAATCTTATTATTATATCCTTTAGGATTATGATGGCTCTGAGTCCTTATTTCTTTGTGATTTAAAGATTCAGGAACATGGTTCTTATTGGAAATAGTATTAAGAATGTTATTGAGAAGAAGATAATTGGCTTTTGGCCAGAGGTTTTTGTATAACTGTGTTTCAAATGGAAATGTTTAAAGATGAGTTATATGGAACTTGAAAGGTTCTAGTTTGTTTGGCATAATATGTATTTAGAAAGTCAAATGATTGGTTGTGGGAATCAGCGGGGCACTGGTAAATGTGAATTACATGATTATGTATTTGTTTATATGAAAAGTTGATTTTGAATAAAGTTTTGGTGATCTTCACCCTGCAATTACATGGAAAAGGGATCTCACTAGACCTTCTGGTCTAACCCTCATTTTGTATTTCTAAATATGTATTGTAGGAACTACTGAGTTATGCGATGGTAAGGGGAAGGGAAAAATGTGATATTTTATTATATGCATATGCTGGTCCCGTAAGTGTCTACAAGAAGAGAAACAGTTTGTAGAAGGGGGGATGAATACAAACACAGTATTTTCAAATTTAAAATATATATTGATAGAGAAGATCAATCCATATTTTACAAGATTGTTTGCGGAAAGATAAGGTAATAAAAACCTATCTAAACAATCTTTGGTTACTCACAAAGCTTACCAATTACAAGAAAAGTAGTTGCTAAGAGAAAGATCTTTAACTTAAGCTAGAAGATGCTTGAAGTAAGAATTAGGTTAGAGAGAGAGATGCGCACTCTCTGCATGGAGAAGAAACACTTCTATTTATACCCAGTGCATTAAATGTCCTTTTAATGCAATATGGTAGGTTTAGAGTKYGTGTCAAGCCTTAAGAGGAAGGTTTGTCCTTTGCTACAGTGAATAGTACAGAAGCACTATTTTTTAGCAGACATCCTTACCTAAAGTTGGTGGACAAAGAGTCGACTAGTCGGCTCCGTACCGTACTAACTTTTGTAAGGGTATGGGTTTTGTCCTTTGTGTGCATAAGGACAAGACAATAACAATAGTGCTAAGCAAGCTTCCTTTGATCGCTGAATGCTGGAATGACCTGAAGGTCTAATCATCATTCGCTGAAGCTTGAGCAGTCTTCACACATGTGTAGACAAGCTTGTAATCACTGAATACCGCTTCAGATCACGTACTCGCCGGTCTCTAATCTCCAGTTTCAGTCTTTGATGTTTGCTGAAGGTTCTTTGGTGTGAGTGTTGTCTTCTTGAAGTATTGTTGTCTCTGATAGATTTACAATGCAAGTTCTTCAGCGATTACTGAACATACTCAGTGAAGATCGCTGGAACTGAAAATATAGAAACACAAATACAACGTGAAAGAGAAAGGGATTATCATCAAATCACCGAGAGAGATGATCAACAATCTCCCCCTATTTGATGATAACAAAATAACATAAAGAAGGTTATCTTATCAAATAATAGTAAGAAAAAAGTTACATATAAAATACATGTCCCTTTTTACTATTCTGGGATCTTTTTCAGTTTGGTCAGTTTCAGCTTGATAATTTTTATTAAGTTACATCTAAGAAAATTATAAGTACGAAAACTGAAACTGAAAGCTTATTCACTGACATAGATTGTCAGTGAATGCGAAAAGTAACATTGGAAATCATAGACTTGTGCCCCTATTACTTTTTTCAGGGAGCTTTTTCAGTGAAGTACATGGAATACTCATTTTATTAATCGTAGGAAATAATACAAGTATTACAGTACATGTCCAGAACTTCGACGTTTGCTGAAGGTTCTTTGGTGTGAGTGTTGTCTTCTTGAAGTATTGCTGTATCTGATAGATTTACAATGCAAGTTCTTCAGCGATTACTGAACATACTCAGTGAAGATCGCTGAAACTGAAAATACAGAAACACAAATACAACGTGAAAGAGAAAAGGGATTATCATTAAATCACCGAGAGAGAGGATCAACAGCATATTTGTGTGAAGATCAGTTCATGTTGAGTCTAGTTTTGATAGATAATGTTGATCAATACAAGAATTTGTATTTTGGAATTTTTGGCTATGTATTTTGTATGATAATTTCTTGTACTATGGGACCTAAAGTGGTGTAATACATGTATTTTTGTTGAACGAAGTATGTGTTACATGCAATGTATGATGTGGGGTGTTACACAGACCTAAAAGTGTCAATTATGGTTGTTTCTTTGTTTTCATAATGATCAATGTACAAGTTTTAACTATGCAGTCTTGTTTTCCAAACATATAAGTCTTAAATATGCATTCCTATTTTTCAGACTTGGAAGTCTGAACTCTACAGACTTTTTCAACAGACTTAAATAACCAAAGTTCTGAACTCTAAGTCATCTTCTTCAAATTCAAACATCTGTTATCTTTAGAGTTGAAAATTTAACTTCGAAGACTTATTCAGATTTCTTAATGAATTAAGGAAATTTCTATTAAACAGTTTGAAATGTGAAGTTTGTATTATGAAGTATTCTTTAAACTTCTTTTCCAAATTTAGAAGACAACTCTAAACTATTGGTCTTCAGAGTTTCTTCCAGATCTAAAAGTATCAATCATGGTTGTTCCTCTGTTTTCATAATGACCAATATAGAAGCTGGAACTATCCAGTTTTCTTTTCCAAAAATACAAGTCTCATTTCTGGATTTCTTTTCTTTAGACTTGGCAGTCTGAAATCTACAGATTTTTTCACAGACTTATATAACCAAAATTTTGAACTCAAAGTTGATATTTTTAAACTCTTGATATTCAGAGTTTCTCCCACACCTAAAATCAATTATAGTTGTCCCTTTGCTCTGATAATGATCAATAAAGAAGCTTGAACTGTGCAATCTTCTTTTCCAAACATATAAGTCTCATTTCAGGATTTCTATTCTTCAGTCTTGGAAGTCTGACCTATAGAGACTTTTTACGGGCTTAAATAACCAAAAGTCTTATCTTTAAGTCATCTCCTTCAAACTCAGAAATCTGTTATCTTAAATGTTGTTATTCAAAATTCCACATCACAACTCTGAACTCTTGCTCTTTAGAATTATTCTGAGTTGTTCTCCAGACTTGGAAGACAACTTTGAGCTCTTCTTATTTAGAGTTAGAGTTCAGAGTTACTTTCAACAGAAGACAACTACCAATTCTTGCTCTTAAGAGTTAATCAGACTTGTAAGTCTGAATGAAGAAATCCCAAGTCAGAACTGTTAAGTTTGTGTTGTCAAGTATTTTTCAGAGTTATTTTAAAGACTTAGAAGATAAGTCTGAACTTTTGTGCTTCAGAGTTGTTATCAAAGTTATTTTCCACCAATAGATCACAAGTCTGATCTCTTCTCCTTCAGAGTTACACTTCATTTTTTTTCCAGACTTAGATGTCAACTCTGAACTCTTACTCCTCAGACTTACACTTCAGAGTTATTTATTTCTGTATTTTTTAGAGTTCATAGGTCTGCAATTTGCATTCTTATTTAAACAATCTAAATGAGTAAATTTTAGAGCTAATAAGTCTGCACTAATCTTTGTTACTCGTGGTAATTGATTTTGTTACTCTGAAGTCTAGAGTTTCACTACTGACTAATTTTAAGTGTACAGGTCTGAATAACCATCCTTCAAAGTTATATTTCAGAATTATTTCACGGGTACATTTCTGAAGTTAAACTCTGAAGATTTTGTTCTCCAAGAAGAGTTCAGAATTCTGAAGATAAGTCTAGAATGCAGTTTATTTGGGAAAAATTCATTCACACGTGTCATCTCATTATATCAAACGCACAAATTTAGGACGAATTGATTTGATTGTTGGTTTAATTATATCATGTGGTAATTGACTGCAAAAAAAATAGATTTCGTTCTATGTTTATATTTAATTTCTTACTAAATTTGAATTTGATTTTATCGTTCCTTCAATACATTTCATCCATTAGAGTTCGCAAAACTGCCTTTTTGATCTAAAGGTCTGTTTCTTATATATTTATTGTCATTACAAACGTCCTATGTTTCCAATTACACTAACAACCGTCTGTCTAAGAGAACTGATTAATTGTATCCATTTTCTTATTATTGTTATTCCTAACAATTTGTGATCAAATGCCTTCATCTACTCTTTCCTTATGAAATGATTCATATTTTATAGATCTATCAATAACATGGATTCGATGGATGCTAAAAGAAGGAGAAAACTTAGAAAGATAATTTTGAATAATGGTAAACAGCCTTTCATGTCTACCACATCAAACACTCAAGGTACTTCAATCAATAGAGTTTTTAATATCATGTTCAATGAGAAAAATATTATTCTTTAAATAACAATTTCAACTTCATTTATTTCATTATCATTTGATGTTTCTTTTTACAAGTGATATTACCGTTTCTCAAATGCGATTAAGATCTTCATCTAAGTGCAAAAATGTTTGCTATGAGAATGAAAACATGGATCCAAATACATATCAACAATATGAACATGCAAGCATTGAATATCCTTCTTCAAATATAACTATCATTAGTCCATTATCTGATAGTTCCAGTGGTATGTATAATCTGTTTAACATTTTATTATTAATATAATGACTCCCTTACAATCTGTATTTTAACACATGTTTCAAATTAGTAACATTTTTATATTTGAAACATGCATTTTTCATTTAAATAGTAACAGTGCAACACCACAATCAAGTAACAGATGCTATTCCATGTCTTCTAATGCCATGACATCAATTAATTCATCGATAATAGAGCAAACTTCTTCCATGTTGAAGCTATCGGCAAGACAACATAGATTAAGAAGGATGACTGTAAATCTTTATGATATGTGATAAACGGATCCTGGTTATCACCTGAGGTAATTAATACGTGAATATCTGTTAAATGATTTCGTGATAGCATGATAAATTGTTATATTTGATCATGCAAGTATGTGAATTTTTATGCATAGGAATTATATGCATAATATGGATGCATGTATGAGATTGGATGTATGTAAGTATGCATGAGTTAACGAATACATGAAATATGAAATACATGTATGTATGGTGGTGTTGTGCATGAATATCATGCATGAGGTATTTGTGGTGTATGTATGCATG
>NW_020201717.1:0-1755 GCF_001531365.2 Cynara cardunculus var. scolymus
GCCATAAGAGCTTTGCCAGCATCTCTTTGTTTTGATAGAAGAAACTTATTCTTGTAGTAGTCGGTATCACGGTTTACCGGCTTCTTGCAATTAATAGCAAAGTGGCCTACCTTACCACAGTTATAGCATTTAGTATGCTCATCGGCTACTCCTTTGCTAAATTTCTTCCCTTCTTCTGGCTTTCTCTCATACTTCTTCTCGAATCTCTTCTCTTCATATTTCTTCTTCTCGCCAAACTTGTCTTTATAGTCATACTTTGAGCCTGACGAGAATCTTTGATTATTCGAGTGTGGCCTTTTGGAGAACTTTGTCTGGAATGCTCTGGTCAACATTGCCATTGCTTTCTTTATTTCTGACATTTCAGAATCAGATTCTGAGCTGTTACTGTCTTNACATTTATCTCAATAGTGGTTTTGGAGATTCCGTTCTTTGTGAGCTCATTCAGCAGTCTGGCAAGTCTGTTATAAACATCATCAAGACTTTCTCCTTCTCTAGCCTTGAATTCCTCATATGCAGAAATACAATTTGTAATTTTCAGTTGAGTTCCGACTTTAGAACCCATCATCATCTTTTTTATCTGGACCCACATGCTGTGACCAGATGATTTGTAACTATCAATACTGGTGGCTTGGTATCAGTACCAATAGCCATTCCTTCTTTTGAACTCATCTTTTCAGTTTGTATGAAAAATAGGATCGACTGCAGTTCAAAGTTTGAATTTAAAAGATCAGTTTACAAAAAAAATATATCTGATAAAATGTAAACTAGAATAAGCACACATTCAACACTTAGACAATTAAGCACAAACACTTGTCCGGTTTAGTAATCCGGTCAAGTTATCCGGTTTACAAGTCCGGTCAAAAAGATAGACAAATTTAACTAGATATCCGGATTAGTAATCCGGGCAACACATGGACATAAACCGCACAAGGATAAATCGCACAAAGACTAAGATTTAATCCTTTCAAAGTCAAACTCTTAATAATCCGATCAAAAAGTCAAACTCCGTTCAAAGAATCAAACACACTTAAACCGATCAAAGTCAAACTTATTAAACCGATCAAAAGAATTCAAACATAAACCGATCAAAGTCAAACAATTAAATCGATCAAAGTCAAACAATTAAATCGATCAAGGTCAAACACCGTTCAAATGTATACCGTCCAAGATGTATATGATTGTAGAAATAAACCGCTCAAAAGTCCAAGACTTACCAAGCGGATTCTAAACCGCACAAACTTACCACACGGATTGGTTACACCGGTCAATATCCGAACAAGTTACAATTTTCTTACCAGCCGGATACTTTTAAACCGTTCACTAAACCTTTCAAATGTTACACGGTTTATCAACCGGATTCCTTAAATCGCACAATGCATCAACTAATCTGCACAAAACATCAACGGTTTGCCAGTCGGATTAGCTAAACCGATCAATGTATCCGCCCAAGTGATGTCCGGTATATCCTATAACAAAACAAACTCAAAGCACATGGAAGTTAAACCGCACAAGCTTTAAACGGATAAAGATTGAAGCAAAAACATAAAATTTCACACTTTTTACCAAAAAATATGAGTTTTTAAGAACTTTTTCCAGAAAGCTAAAAATCGAATTTCGACTATTTCAGCCTTAAAACTTGTTTAMAAWRCAAAATARTGTGAATCAAGATTGTTTGAAATACAAAACCGAATCTAACAATACAAATCTTTACCAATAACACCCAAAAATTGAATGATTTTGACACAAAAACCAATC
>NW_020201717.1:2050-16309 GCF_001531365.2 Cynara cardunculus var. scolymus
TACCAATTGATGAGTCCAGATTTCATACAAACATGATGTAATCTTCATAGATCATGATGAACATCAAAGATAGAAAGAATATGATCAAGAATGATTAGATGGAGAGGAGAGAGAAAATTACAGCACTTAATCTTGATAAATCTGCTAATGACAATTGCTAATTGCAATTACAAGGAAATCACTATTTATACTAGGAAATTGTAAAGGTTAAACTATTACAAAACAACTATACTAAGGAGAAACTTGAATACAACATTAAAACACTAACTTGAACCCAACACTTTATGTGATTATTTTGTGAAATACGTGATGGCATGCATGTTTATTTAATTAACTACATGAAAAGTATGCATATATGTGACAACATGAATAATGTAGGAATTATGTGCATCTATGTGTAAATATAATGTTATGCTTACATACGATACAATGATAAAATTATGTGAAGGTGCATGAGTGATGACATGTTCATGTGGAAAGTATTATTAAAATATACAACCTTCATTGGTAAGTAAGATAGGTTTTAAAATAATAAAACCCACCACCTATTGAGTTTAATAATAGTAAAAAGACTCCACCGCCTCTAATAGAAAATATATAAATAAGTAAAAAGGATAAGATCTTATCTTATCATCTTGTTTTGAGAAGGACTCTTGAGAGAAAAATGGGAGTGACGACGGATTTTGTTCTTGAGAAGATTGTGGCTTAAAAAGTGATCTATAGATTCTGTGTCTGTTTGAAGAAATTACTGTGCAAGTTAGATCTTCAAATATGTGCTTAATAAGGTGAGTTTTATTATCAAATCATTTATAAAATGATATGTGAATTGTTGAATTTGGAAGATTGGATTTTTGGAAAGATGAATGGTGAAAATTGTTTTCTAAACAGTCTAGAATGATGTTTTATAAAACCGGTTATATATAAACTGTTTTGGAAAAATAAAGAAGGTATTTCTTCTTTAAAATAGTGGGGGAAATGATACCTTGTTTATATGTATTTGAAAGAGATTTCAAGTTTGGAACACTTATTGAAAGAACTGGTTGTTTTTGAGTTTCAAAGTTTTGAGGATAAAACTATTTTGGAACCATTATTGGTTAAAAACTATATAGGCTATTTCTTCAAGACGGTTGTGACTTCGGTCTGTCTTCGTTTGGAATTAATCTATAGATTTTGTGGATAAAACTATGGAGGCTATTTCATCAAGACGGTTGTGACTTTGTTCTGTATTTGTTTGAAACTAATCCATAGATTTGATGAGGAAATAAGGGTGGCATATCAAGGAGAGGTGTACCTTCGGTTATAAGGATGGCATATCAAGAAGAGGTGTACCTTTGGATATAAGGATGACATTTGTGTGTGGAATTATTGTAGCTCTTGCTATTATGTCTCTTAAGATTACAATAGATTTGAGCTCTTACTTCTTTGTGATTTGAGGACTCAAAGATGTTGTTCTTCTTAGAAATGATAGTATTGGTGTTATTGAGAAGGGAAAAACTTGGCCTATGGCCAATGGTTTTGGATCAACTTTGTTTGGAATAAGTGTTTGATTCAAGAGGAAGCATAGAAGTTATGGTTGTTCCTTGAAAGGAACCAAAGGGGCTCTGGTCGGTCCTCATAATAGAACCAGAGGGTTCTGAATGATGTTTTAATATGGAGACCAGTCTTTTACTAAAAGTTTTAGTTAAACCAGAGGCTCTATATCTATTAGATAGGAGCTCTGTGTCTAAATCATATTTTAAAAGTTATTTTTAAGGTTTATACTTATAACTTTTCTTACAAGAGAAGACAGACCAGAGGGGCTTTGGTTGGTCTACGTGTTGGACCAGAAGGCCTCTGGTTGGTCTTGCATTTTGAGCCAGAAGCTCTGGCTAGTAGATCCAAAGCTCTGGTCATACAAGATCCTTTTAAAATTGTGTTTTTATTTTTAGGAACGCTGTTATATTATCTATGATGTTGGTCTATGAATGTTTTGAGAATTTTACTTAAGTAAGAGACTCTTGTTGGCTTAACCAGTAGCTCTGGTAGAGGAACCAGAGGAGCTCTGGTCCTCTTGTTTACTAAAATATTTTCTAAGTCTGGTCTTTGGAACCAGAGGTCCGATGGACATAAACAGAATGTGGATTTATACTTCATTATGTGAAATGATTTTATTTGAGTAATGTTTTGGTGATATTCACCCTGCAACTACATGGAAAAAGGGATCTCACTAGACCTTCAGGTCTAACCCTCATTCTGTGTTTTCAAATATGTATTGCAGGAAATGTTGAATATAATGATAGTAAGGGAAAAGGCAAATTGTGAATTGTATCTCTATGCTTAGCCTTACGAAGATCGATGGATGTATTTTGATATTAGATGATATGTAGTACAAGAGCATGTTTGGAATTTTTGAGTTGTGTATTTTGTATTGTAGATTCTTGTACTTTGGACCTTTGTGGGCTTGAACATGTATTCTGTGAATGAAATATGTGTCATATGCGATGTGAGTTTGGGGGTGTTACATGTCTGGTAAGGTAATTCTGATCATTTCTATTGCAGATAATACTGGCCTGATTTTCTAGCCAACCAATCCATTCCTACTACTACATCAAATTCTTTCATCGGCATTAGAAACAGTCAAATCGGTAACTCACACCCCTCAATAACAATGGCACGATTATTGAATACACAAGCAACAAATTATTGACTATTTGCAGTGTCAACTACTAATTTATCATCAAGTGGCACATAATTCAAGCATGCATATTTGGTAAATGATGGTGATACAAATGAAAACTTTGCACCTGAATCAAACAACACCTTAGCATGTATGGAATTAAGAAGAAAGGTACCTGTTACTACGTCAAGTGTGGCCTCAGCCTCATTCTTTGTCATCTGAAAGGACCGACCTCGTTCCCTCCTTGCTCTTCTCTAGATACATTAGGTCTTCCATGAGCACCCGATACATTATTTCCCATGGCCAACTACGGAGTCCTTAACAATGGACAGTTGGGTCGAATATGATCTGGTGAGTTACAATTAAAAAACCTTCTATTAGCTGGACAGCTTCTTGATAAATGACCCGCCTCACCACACTTATAACATTTTCTTGGGTCCGCTTTACAGTCTCCCTGATGAACCTGTCGACAACGAGCGTAAGCTCTCTTACTAACCTTCTGTTCAACTATGTTTTCATATTTTACTGACTTTGACCCTCGATAATTAGATGAAGGTCCTTCCCATTTCCTCTTATCAATAACCTTTCTCTCTTCCTGCTTGTTCTTGTTTCGTTCAGTGACCTCTGCTGCATCCACAGTCAATGAGAAAGTGGTAGGGTTCATAGGGATCATAAATTCTTGGATCGAAGGCTTTAGACCCCAAATATACCTCTACACCTTTCTGGATTCTGACAAAATGTAGTGCTCAGCAAACCGAGAGTATTTGATGAACTTTTTGGTATATTCCCGAACAGTTCTATTACCTTGTTCTAACTTCTGAAAATCCTTCTCCATTTACCTTACGACTGTCTTTGGACAAAACTGATCATTGAATCAGTTCACAAATTCTGCCAAAAATAACGTTCGTAAAACAAATGTTTTGGCTAAGGATTCGACTTCCCACCAGAATAGAGATTGGATTTTAATACAGAAACGGCAAACCTAACTTTAACTGTCTCCAAACACTTAATAGTGTTGAACAAATATTCAATTTCCTTGATCCAGCATTTGGCTTTAATTGGATCTCTTTCTCTAGAAAAAATTGGTTGTTTGCATGTCAAATATATTTTAATATCTCCATCCTTGCTTTGTGCAACCAGAACAGAGAGATGTACTTCCACTCTTTCTGTTTCAACCCAGGGAAGGTATCCCCATAATAGATGTCAATTTTTCCCTTAGCTTTCCCATCTTTTCTAGTTATATACTCTGGTTGAGGCATCTGTTCTTGATTGACATTTCTAGGGTAAAATTCTCCACGGTCAGGATGAGTCTCAGTCTAACTCCTTCTCTGTGTTTGGATTCTCCCTCTGCCCCTACCCCTGGTTCTTCCCCGACCTCTATCACATAAGTACTAGTTGGAAGATTTACAGGCGATTCCTCTCTTTCCTCAGACTCAAGGCGAGAGATTCATTCAGATCTACGTGTTCGGCTAGACATCTGCTAATTTCATTGTTAATAATCCCGTATTCACATTCCCAAATATAATGAAGTATCTAAGTCTAAATATGTACCTGTAATTTCATAAATACACTGGCCAGATGTAATTAGAATTTACCTTACACATTGGTGTTAATTATGTCTGGGACCCCTAGCATGCAATGAAATAGTTCAAGTCTAGGTATTATGCTTTAAATACCTAAATCCCTTAAACTCAAGCTCCGATACCACTTCTATAACACACCAACTTACACATTGCATTTAACATATACTTCATTCACAAGAAATACATGTTATTACACCACTTAGGTCCCAAAGTACAAGAAATTATCATACAAAATACATGGTCCAAAAATTCCAAAATACAATTCTTGTACTGAACAACATTACCTACCAAAACAAGGTACAACATGATCTAATCTTCACAAAGAAATGCATACATGAAAATATCATATTTTTCCTTTCCCCTTATCGCTAGTAGTTCCTGCAATACATACATGTAATTGTGTTAGGACTGAAATTCAGTGTTAAATTGTATTTGTCTTCAAAGATAAAATTGTCTATAATTGTTGTAAAAGTCATCGTGTTTGATTTTTCTAGTGTAGTTTGACTTTGACTAGGCTTTCAAGTTTGACCCTATATAAAGGGTTTATTCTTTGTAATTTTGTAAAGAGACTTCATTTTAACCATATACGTAATAATATAGAGTTTGACTTGTTGACAAATCCTCTCATCTTCATCTCATGTTCTTAATGCTAAATCTTAGATTCTGCCATGGATTGTTAACGGAAGCTTGAAGATTGATCATATTGGACTAATAATTGGTATCAGTGCTAGTTATGCAAAGAAATCAAGAGAAGAAATCATCAATTTTTGAAGATTTATTAAAGAAATTTTCTGGATTTTTTTCGTGTTCTACATATTGTTGTTCATGTTCTTAAATTTTTCTTGATTTTGATCCGAAAATCCTTCAAAATCTTGCGTTTGTGTGTTAAAACAGTGATCGGTGTGTACGTTTTTACAATGTGAATCTTCGTTATTCACAAGATTTTATGTTTTGATCACTTGTTTTGAAAATTTGATCAAATTTGTGGTTTTGAATTTTTTTTATGTTCTTGAAAGTTTTATCAAAAAGTCAGTTTTTGATCTAGATTTTGGTGAAAAAAGTTGATAATGTTGTGTTTTTGATGTGTTTTGATCGGATTAGGATTGAACGAATTTGCTAAATCGCACAAGGACTCAAAATTAGACTTGACCGGATTCTTGGAAATCGCATGGAGTTTTACACGATTTAGGACTTGGCCAAAATTTCAACAAAGTGACGGATATCTAAATCGCTCAAGATAGTAGCCGGGATTCTTAAATCGCTCAAAGAAGTAGAAATAGGCTTGTTCGGATTCCGCTAAATCGCTCAAAGATCTAGCCAGTTTAGGACTTAGCTAAAATCAAGGCTGTTGGGTTAGAACTTACCTTGCTCACGGCTTGTCCGATTTATGTGTTACTCGGGCAAAAGCATATCCGGACTTGGTCTTAATCGCTTGCAAACTTGATTGGATTCCTACCTCGTCCAAGGTCGATCTTTTGGATGTGTAACTCGCTCAATCCCGTGTCCGAGTTCAGCCATCCTTGGCAACCCTTTTGTCCGGATTAGGCTCACCCGGAATTCTCTTGGTCGCGACTTAGTTCATTCCTGCATTCTTATTCGGATGCTGCCTTGTCCGGATTTCATTCTTACTCGGCCAACGACTTGTTTCCTCGTGTAACCCTATGTGCGGATAGTCTATTATCCGATTTTGTCTATCACTTAGGCAAATTCTGTTTTCTTGGCAAATTTACTGATTTTTGATCCGGTCTTCTCATTTTATCTGTATTTTATTAGAATTTCTAATTTTAAGCAGTTTTATCTGTTTTTTTTTTGTTTTTATCAGTGTTTGAAATGTTTGAGAGTTTTGAACCATTTTGTGTCGCGTGAACTGTTTTAATCAGTTTTAATTGTTTTTGACTGTTTTTAACAGTTTTTAACTGTTTTTAACGGTTTTTGATTGTTTTTACTGATTTTTTACAGTTTTCATTGCTTTTCTGATTTCTCATCAGTTTTGTGATTTTCAAGTATTTTTTTAGACTAACTGTTTTTGATTTCTTTCTTTGATTTCACCGCATTAGATTCTGTGATCAATCTGTTTTTGAACATGGCAGTTTCGTTTGAGAAGGAGAACATGGATTTGAGAATTCAAGTTTTTGAGTTGGAAAAGAGTGTGAATGATTATAAAGACTAAATATGCGAGTTTGTTTCTTGAAAATCACGCTAATTTGGAATGGGCTAAAGAGTTGAAACAAGATCTTGAAAAATGTAAAGAAGAAAAGAAATATTTTCAAGATGTGTTGATCACAGATCTCTCAATAACACTAAGAATAACCAAATTGTTGATCGCAGAAGATTTCTGTCCATCCCTTCCAGAAAGTTCACCATCTGTATCCTCCATTGTGGGTACTCTTCTCTTTGTAGAGTTGGAGGCTTGGTGAGGGAACCAACACTATAGGCGGAATTCTAGTTGGCCATTAAGATTTTTAGAAGAGAGAAAAATTACATTTTTAGGGGATATATTTTATGAAAAACGTGAATTGAGAGATTTTTTATGATTGTTTGATTGGAAAAACAATCATTAGGCTCTGATACCAATTGTTGATCCCAGATCTCTCAATAACACTAATAATTAAGTTAAGAATAACCAAATTATAGTGTTTAGATGAGTAAAATAATGAACACTCAAGAACAATTAATAAACGTTCTAAGAATAATCTTGGGTGCCAAAGATTTCACTTTATTCCAATGATGTGAAAAACGTAAAGTGTCAAAGATTACAATAGGCCTAACCACCTATTYATACTAGTAATCTAATAAGAAGATAACTATCTAGTGAGACTATTTAGCTAATCTTCTACTAACAGATAAAGCTTATCTAAAACAAGGATAAACATTAAAGTAAGATAAACTTTGTAGACTCCAGCTGTTGATTAGTCATCTCCAGCTGTCTTTCATGGGATATGAGTTCAACCTTATGTTCATATCTTCATTGCTTGCCTCTGGTTGAACTGGTGAAGGAAACTCCAAGTGTTAGTACTAGAGGGCTTATGGAGATGCACTTTCCATCGCATCTCTGGTTAGTTCATCGACACTCTGGTTGTTCTTCAGACTTAATCATTTTTCCTTGAAGTCTTCCATCGACTTTCTGGTTCTTCATCACTTGTTTTTCTTCATTACTTCATGCATAATACTTATGGGGTCTAACAATCCCCCCCTAAGTAATGAAAGAACAAACATTAACTATTCTAAGAACATTCAAAGTACAAATGAAGAACAAAGGCTATTCTAAAGTAAAGCATCTTTTGCCAAATTTTTTATTGGAACAAATGATGAATTCTTACATTGATGAAATAGAAATTACAATACAAAAAAACATAAGACTACATTCAGGGTCTTCCCTGTGATATATCCCAAAAGCGCATGAGTAGTCCTTTGTATTGGACGATTGTAGATATCTCATGTATCAGTCTCTGTCTATCGTCTGTTGGCACATGAGGTCTGCCTAACCTGTCTCTGATGGCTTTCTGAAACCATTTAAGTATTTTCTTTGAATACTTAAAGGCCTCAGTCAACCTAAAAAATTTCTTCGTTCCAAACTTATTTTTATATAGCAGACCCAGTTCTAGTTAAGTAAGGACAGAGGCAGATCTCTTATCCTGCAGGCCAGGGAAGTCTTCATCGGGTGGAGTGAAGGAAAGTCTGTCGATGCCAAGCCGAAGAGCAATTTCAAAGTCACTCTTGGCTCGATGCTTCACCAAGGTCTCCATTGTCTACACGATTGCTCTATTCGCCATCCCAAATCATATACCCTGATCCTGTCGTTGAGTCGTGTATGCGTAAAGCTCGATCAATTCATAGGGATTAAGATTGATTAAGTCATTGTCAATAAAGACACTGACCTGACCGTGAGCTCGCTCTACTGTGTACTCAATGTACTTGATGGCTCTGTTGGCGAAGGTCCTTATCTTAATGTCCATGACCAGCCTTATTCTGTCGTTTGAAAAGATAGCCCGTGGTGGTTGGATAGTCTGTCTAACAAACCTATGGTGAAGGAGGTTCATGGATTCTGGTGAAAGAATTGGAGGATTGAGAGTCAGCCCTTCATCGCGATCATGGTACAGATATTGATGGATGTTCTACATCATGACTGGCTCCCTCGACAACATCTCTGGACGTCTCCTGAGCGACTCCTTATTGGTGATGATTTCATCGATGACGCCTTGAGGAGGGTGCCTCGACGAAGAAGGAACATCCGCTTGCACCGGGGTTTGTTGGGCTGTGGGTTATGTTTGGGCTAATGGTTGAGAGTGGGTTGGTGATATAAAGGTTTCGGTTGACTCTGGTTCATTGGGCTCAGGTGGGGTGATTTCTAGTTCAAGAGGTTGTGCTTGGGTGGTTTCTAGTTCAAGAGGTTGTGTTTGGGTGTTTTCTGGTTCATCGGGTTTAGTTTGGGTTGGAGGTTGTTGTGGTGATGATGGTTGGGTGATTGTGGGTTGTGGTTGTATGGGTAGAGAGGTGAAGGGTTCTGTGGTGCATGGTGTTGGTGAGGAGGTTAATGGTAGATTGGGAGTTGGTGATGGGGTGAAGGATAGGTTGGTTGTTGGTGGAGTAGATGGTTCTTCATCGGTCGATGAGCTTAACTCAATGGGTTCTTGGGATGTGGCAATGGGAACATGTACATTCTATACATCTTCAGAGGGCTAAGCCTCTGGTTCCCTTGCTTGGGTTCCTTCGGTTGTGGGTGGTGGTTCTTCTTGTGTTTGGGGTGGTGGTGATGGTGCAGCGGATTCCATGTGTTCAGCAGCCGCGGCCTGGTTCTCCCCCTCATGAGGTCCAATACCTTGATCATCAGGGTTTGGGTCTTCATGTCGTGGCCTTTTGTGCGGGCGACTACTGGAACACGAAGCTCTGCTACTCTTCTTCTTTTTCTCCTTCCCGAAGGATGCAAGATACACCTTCAGGGCTTGTTGTCTTTGGCTCTCCTCCATTGAGTGAAGGTGAGAATTGGTGCATGCTTGTTGATCGACAAGGCTCTGGGATAGAGCCTTGGTTGGTTGTGCAGCATGATGAATGAATTTTGCACTTATCTCATTAAAGGATGAGATAAGTGCCTTCAATAGGGCCCTTAGGTCGGCCCTGGTGGTGAACTCCATGGTGGATGTTGATGAGGAGGGGGCATGGACGTGGATGTTGATGCGGCAGGTGGGATGGGAAGGTTGGCAATGACGTCCTTCAACTCTGCAGCGAAGGAATTGAGGGCATCATCGAATGATGGAACTTTGGTCGGTAGTGGAGGTGGGGGTGGTTGGGGTATTTGGGCTATGATAGTGGCTGGGAGTTGGGTTAGGGTGTTTTGGATGGTGGCCATTTGGTTGGAGAGTGAGGCTAGGGTTTCATCGATTGATGATGTTTGGGGAGGGGTAGGTTGAGGGATTTGGGAGATTATGGTGGTTGGAAGGGTGTTAAGGGTTTGGGAGATAGTGTTTATCTGGGTGGTGATGGAGGCTAAGGTCTCATCGGTCGCAGTTGCCTGGGCCGTGAGGGTGGCGATGGAGTTCATTATGAGTTGGTTTCTTTGGGTGGCAAAGGTAGAGGAGGTGTTATGGTGTTGGGTGACTGTTTGTTGTAGCATTTGTAGAGGGGTTGTGTTGTCTCGGGTTTGGGTTTCGAGGCTTGCAAGGGACTGTCGAAGGGGGCTGAGATTGATGGATGGAGGGTTTTCGACAATCCCTTGTATGATGAGTTTCAGGTCTTCCAAGGACCGCTGGATCGAGTCTGCAAAGGCTTGGAACTCAGCCTTTGTGACCATATCAGCCATATTGGTAACCCCTGCAGCAACGGATGCTGCAGGTTAAGCCTCAGCTCCAGAGGCGCCTTCATTTCCTTGTGAAAATATAGGTCATGAAAGACTTCCATCATGTCCTTGATAGCCCTCTAGTGAGGAGCTATCTCTTGATGTTGCAACAACTTCTTCTTTTACCTCAGCTTTAGAGGCCGGGTATGAGAAGTAATTGTGTTTCCCCTTCGCAAGATCAAGTATCGAAGGGGTGTGTTGTGCACGAATGGGAGATCTCTTTGAACGATCTCGAGGATCAGCAATGCCAGAAGCAACACATGCTTCTGGGTGTGTGATTGGAGTTGTCGAGCCATGAGGCGATGTGGCTCTTATATCTTCATCATCCCTCTGTTGGGAGAGGGGTGATGGATGGTGAGGTTCCTCAGCTTCATCATCTCCAGAGGCCCGAAGAATGGCCTCTGGATGGCTGGTTGGGTGAGGGATTGGACTGGGTCGTCCATGTTCAATATCCCTTCGGCCTTGATCGCCAGGGTAGAGGTGGTGGTTGCCTTTTGGGTCATGGGGATGGGTATTATATGTGAAAGGCCGGGGGATGCACGAGGAGTGTCATCATCATCATCTTCATCATCCGATGAGCACGACTCCTGTTTTCCCTCGTTTTGGTCAGGGGACGCCTCTAGGTGCTCTGGGGTAGCTGCATTTGCTTCACGGGACAACATAGAGCGTTCATACTTCTGCCTTATCTCAAATGTCTCTGGTATGACGTTGAGCATGGCTCGAGAGACTATTCTCTCTGTGGTGTAGCCTTCCTTGGAGATCATTGGTCGATGACCATTCATTAGAAACTGCGGAGTAAATGGTTCATCGGCCGGTAGATCGTGTCTCCTCATTGCATCTTTGATGAAGAGAGCGAGGAACCTTGGGAAGAGCACGAATGTGAATGTCTTTCCTGCGGCCTTGAGCTTTCACTTCTTGATTACCGCTGCATGGATCTCATTGTAGATGAGAAAAGCGTAGTCCAATGGTAGGTTGAAGACGAGGCCGTACATGATAGTCATTATATTGATGTTGCCCTGATCCATCGATCCCAGTTTGCAGGTCAGGGCTCTGTTCAATATGGAAAAGAACATATCCCACATTGGAGGCAAGAATTGCCTCTTGAAATCAGAGGCATTGCGTAGGTCTCGATTGTAACCTAGCATTCGGATGAAGCGGAGGATGTCGGAGCTTGTCGGTGGCTCGGCGTAGTGGTCAATGCATAGTTCTTGGCGTGTGGGTATGCAAATGACTTTTGAGACCTTTGCTCATGAGATCTTGACGGAGCAGACCATGTTGTTTGGGGCGTCTATATCTCCCATGATTCCACGGCTGTCGAGGATGAACTCACAGGTCTGCCAGTACTGTTGGACGTACTTGAGAGGTACGCCATTGTCGGTTAAGGTCAACGCCGGTTGGAGAATACAGTTCTGGAAAAACTCTATCATGATTGCAAACCTGTCTTCAAACAGGTTGGTTTGAAGGTCAATCACGTGGTTGTTTCGCTTGATGGGGAGGAATACCAGTGCGCGGCTGTCAGCGCCGGTTGATTGCACATAGCTGTCGTTGTTGTTTGATTCGTGTGAGGCGGAAGAAGCCAATGTTAGGGGAGTTGCAGGTTTTATGTTTTGTTGTTCGTCTTTGTTCTTAGAAGGTTTTGGAAGCGTAAAGGAGAAAGTGTTGGAGAAGAAGGGAATTTATAAGTGGAGAATGGGAAACGGTTTTGAGGGAATAATATATTAAAAGGGTAATGATTATGGTGGGAGACGTTTGGCAAAAACGTGATTTGGTGGGGATCGTGGGCCGTCTTGACGGTACTGTGCCATTAATATGGGAGGACACGTGTCGTGATGGGGAGGGTGGATGGGTAATCTGAAGAGGTTTTGGGGAACAACCTGTAAATGTGGCAGGCTTTTGTGTAAGATGATGTTTGGATTATTTGGAGTAATTAAAAATTTTTCCAATTAATATCTCTTGAAATATCAATCCAAAAAAAATTATATCTAAAATTCCATCTAATTGTAAGATTAATACTAAATATGAAGTTTTGGTCTTCTAAAAACCCATGTTGTATAGTTTTTAGTCACAAAAGTTGCAATTTTGTACAATCTTTAAAGAGTTTGCAATTAAGATGGGTTTTTGGATGAAGAAGATTTTGTCATGGAATCAGAGACGCTCTGGTTGGTCATGACTCTTTGAATGGGGAACCAGAGGGCTTTGGTTAAACATTAACCTGTTGATGAGGAACCAGAGGTCTCTGGGTGAACATGATGAATAAGGGCATCGATGAAATGTTGGATTGTATGAATAAAAAGCCTTGGATAGACAAACAGAGGCTCTGTATAAGCATGGACAACCCATTATGTAGGACCAGAGGGCTCTAGTTCTATACACATGTTTAATTCATCATTTATCTAGCATTTTGGTGTCCAAAGGCTCAGGATAGTAGAAACAGAGGCGCTGGGATGGAAAATGCATAGCTATGCAATGAAAAATTTATGATGAATGAAAAACTCCCACTCAAATGATGCATGGGGATGAATTTTGAGTTTAAAAACTCCCCCTTTAAACCAAAAGGAGGTTTATTTTGATGACCAGAGGCTCTGGTCTATACAACCAGAGGCTCTGGTTGTGAGATGATGAAAAATGATATGAAATGTGGTTAAGTATGTGAATGGACATGAAAATGAATGAGTCATTAAGACCAGAGGGCTCTCGTTCCAAAGACAACAAGTCCAGAGGCTTTGGTCTTTAGAACCAGAGGCTCTGGTTGTAAAGATTATTAAAATAGGTATGCAAGAATGGTGAAGTATATGCAAAATGGTATGAAAAGATGGAGCCTTTGAGACCAGAGGGCTCTGGTTGCAAAGGCGATGCAAAGAAATATGAATAATTGGTTAAGTGCATGTATGTGGGTGATGAATGGATGTGCCTTTGAGACTAGAGGGCTCTGGTTCCAAAGCTTTGAATCCAGAGGCTCTGGTCTTTAGAACCAGAGGCTCTGGTTGTGAAAAGAGTACTTATTGAAAAAGTTCACAAAGTATTGGCTTTGGAGCAGAGGTCTCTGGTTCCAAAGGATGAAGAAAAATGACGTGATTACATGCATGAATGATGAAGGAAGTCCAAGTTCGAGACCAATGAGGCTCAGGTCTCAAAGAATTGGAATCCAGAGGCTCTGGTCTATACAACTAGAGGCTCTGCTTTGGAGGGGAATACTTGGTTAAAAAGTACCAATAATTTGCTTTGGACTAGAGGTCTCTGGTTCCAAAGGCGATGAAAGATTTTGCCAAAAAATTAATCAAGTGTTTTTAAAGGGCCAGAGGCTCTCGTTTAGGGTACTTGGAGTTTTTGGCCAATATACTATATATAACTTATAGGCATAACCATGAGATATTGAGCATCTCTAGTTACAAACAAATGATTGCCTCTAAGTAGTGAGATTCAACATAACCATCTTCCTGACTAGAAATAAAAAAATTTCTAATCAAGAGCTTTTGTGAAAATGTCAGCAAGTTGAATCTTAGTGGGAACAAAGTACATCTCTATATTACCTTTTTCAACATTGTCTTTTAGAAAGTGGTACCTTACATCGATGTGTTTGGTCTTGGAATGATGCACAGGATTTGCAGAGATGACTATTGCATTCTTGGAGTCACAGAGGATTAGTATTTTTTCATATTGAAATCCATAGTCCTTAAGCTGAGTCTTCATCTAGAGAACTTTTGAACAGCAACTAGCAGCAGCAACATATTCTACTTCTGCTATAGAGGTTGAGACACAATTCTATTTTCTGGATGTCCAACCTACCAGCTTGTCCCCCAAGAGTTGACAGCTTCCAGACGTACTCTTTCTATCAAGTTTGCAAACTACATGATCTGCATCTATATAGGCTATTAGATCAAAGCCAGAGTTCTTAGGATACCAGAGACCCAATGAAGGGGTTCCCTTAAGGTATCTAAAGATCCTCTTGACCGCAGAGAGATGAGATTCTCTAGGATTGGATTGATGCCTTGCACAAAAACATGTAGCAAACATAATATCTGGTCCACTAGCAGTCAAATACAAGAGTGATCCAATAATGTCTTTATAGGTTGTTACATCCACAGATTTGCCTGATGGATCAACAAATACTTGGCTCCTGTAGCCATAGGTGTTCTCATCGATGATGGATTTGAGAGAGAGTATTTCTTCAGAAGGTCAGTCACATA
>NW_020201717.1:16317-19659 GCF_001531365.2 Cynara cardunculus var. scolymus
AGGAAGAAACTAAGCTCTCCCATCATACTCATCTCAAATTTGCTTTTCATCAGCTCTGAGAATTTTTCGCAATGTTTTGCATTTGTAGAGCCAAATATGAYSTCGTCCACATATATTTGTACAAGTAGTATGTCACCTTTATGCTTCTTGAGAAAGAGGGTTGTATCGATTTTACCTTTTTCGAATCTATTGTTGATGAGAAAGGTGGATAGAATTTCATACTTGGCCCTGGGTGCTTGCTTCAGCCCATAGAGGGCTTTGTCCAGAATGTAGACATACTCTGGATGTTTTGGATCTTCAAACCCAGGAGGCTGCTGCACGTATACTTCTTCTTGAGGTTTGCCGTTAAGGAAGGCAGACTTGACATCCATCTGATAGACCTTAAAGCCTTTGTGAGCTGCATAGGCTAGGAATATCCTGATGGCTTCAAGTCTTGCGACGGGAGCAAATGTCTCATCGTAGTCAATCCTTTCTTCCTTGAAGTAGCCCTTGGCAACAAGCCTGGCCTTTTTCCTTATGACTATGCCATCTTCGTTTTTCTTGTTTCTAAAGACCCATTTGGTTCCTATGGTCGTCTTCCTTTTGGGTAGAGGCATAAGGGACCATACTTTGTTTCTCTCAAATTGGAGTAGTTCTTCTTGCATCACGTCTATCCAGTTTGGATCTTGTAGGGCTTCAAAAATGTTATTTGGTTCTATCATGCTAAGAAAGTTAGTGAAGAGGCATTCATTGGTTGTTGCTGATCTTGTCTTGACACCAGATTTTGGGTCACCAATGATTTGGTGATGTGGGTGGTCTTTCGTCCACTTGGTACTTGACTGGGGTTCTGGAGCAACAGGATACAGGTTTTCATCGACTGATGGAACTGATTGCTCCCCCTCGAAGAGATCATCTCCAGAGTTAGACTCTGGTTCTTGTTCTTGATTTGAAGACACAGAAGAAGTAGAAAGTGAAGTAACATGAGTTTCAGTAAGGGTTGTACCTTTAGCATTGAAGACTTCATGTTCTTCATCAGTTCTGGAAGTGGATTTTGCAGCAGGTGCTTGTCCAGAGATTATTTCTTCTTCGAAGATGTCTTCAAATAATTGAGCTAAATCTGATTCATTGGGTTTGCCAAGTGATGAATCAGATGCTCTGTGTTGAAGTCCGAGTTCTGAACCGTTGTGTCTAGAAGACATTGGTGTGGAGTCATCAAAGGACACATTGATGCTTTCTATGACAATTTTTGTCCTTTTGATGTAGACTCTATTGGCTTTTGCGGTTTGAGAGTATACTAGAAAGATCCCTTCATCAACTTTCTTGTCGAACTTGCCAATATATTCCCTATCATTGAGTACAAAACATTTGCACCCAAAGACATGGAAATACTTGACATTTGGTCTTCTTTGATTGATGAGCTCATAGGGTGTCTTCTGGTGCCTCTTGTTAATAATGGACCGATTTTGGGTGAAGCATGCAGTAGAAATTGCTTCTGCCCAGAAGGTGATAGGCAACTCCGATGAAGCAAGCGTGATCCTTGCTTCTTTCACAAGGGTTTTGTTCCTTCGTTCTACCACTCCATTCTGTTGTGGGGATCTGGCAGCTAAAAAGTTTTGTGTGATGCCTTCATTGATGAGGTATTCAACGATTCTGGTATTTTTGAATTCAGTTCCATTGTCGGTTCTAACTTTAATGGGTTTTCGTTGTAGAAGGACTTGAAGTCTTTTCATCACCCTAATGAGTATGTCAGGAACATCTGATTTCTTCTTCACAAACTCAACGCAGGTGTATCTAGAGTATTCATCAACAAGTACTAATATATACTTCTTTCCCGAGAGGCTTTGTGTAGATATGGGCCCACAGAGATCAATATGGATCATATCCAAGGGCTTGGTGCAGGAGGTTTCTGACTTTGTTCGGTGAGAGGCCCATTTTAGTTTTCCCATCTCGCCGGCTGAGCATAGATGATCTTTTTCAAAATTGAGATCAGGAATCCCCTTGACCAGCTTCTGTTTGCCTAGCTTTCTTAAGACATCAAAATTCAGGTGCGAGAACTTCTGATGCCATAGCCAATTTTCATCGCTCTTATGGGATACAAGGCAAAGGGTGTCTTGTCCCTCAGAGGATTGAAAATCCAGAAGATAGAGATTCACTTCTCTTTTGGCATTTATGATGGTTTGACCGGGCTTTGTTTCTATGATACAGAAGCATTTGCGGAATCTGACTTCGAGACCCTTGTCGCAGAACTGGCTTATGCTTAGTAAGTTGTGCTTCAGACCTTCAACATAAGCCACTTTGCTGATGGAGATGTTGCCTTCGATGAGAGTTTCGTATCCCTTGATGGTTCCCTTGCTGTTGTCTCCAAAAGTGACAGAGCCTCCAGATTTTTCGATGAAGGAGGTCAGCTAACTTTTGTCACCAGTCTTGTGCCTGAAGCAACCTGAATCCATGTACCATGATTGCACATGCTGGTCCTGCAAGACAGATTTAGGGGTTTTAGGTACCCATTTCTTAATGGTTTCATGTTTTTTAGTAGGAGATACCTCTCTCTTTTCATCACCCTTAGCCTTTGCAGGTTTGGGTTTGTTTGCATTTCCCTTGCCCTTAGACTTGGGATTTTTCACGTTTTCATTGGTTTTAACTTTTTAGTGATAAACGTGTTTGGAGAATATGCAGCGATGTGTCAACATGTGATTCCTCAAGTTTTGTAAAAGAGCTAAACATTGACAATCATTATACTTTGGACATGAATGTCTAACGTTCTTTTTATTCACTTAAAATGAAGAAGTAAATGCAGGGGATGTAAATATTGTCCTAGCATCGGTTGTTTTTACAAACTTTCTATCTAGTTCAGATTTTTTATTTGAAGGGGTCTTTGTCTTTACTTCTTTTCTCCTGAGGAAGGACTGCTTTTCTTTAGCTGAATGAGAGGAAAAGTGGCGGTTAGATTTCTCAGAGGAAGACCACTTATGTTTTTGTTCACGAGTAAACTTAATGAACTTAGATTGATGCTAGGGCCTTTTGAGTTATCGTTGGCAGATTTGATATTGTGAGTCCTATTTACCGATCAATCTTCATTAATATCACAACAATCATGGCAGATCTTGATAATTCATGTAAGAACACCAAGAACAATGTTGAGAGGAAAAGTCAAACTTGTAAAGCTCAGTCAAACTCTCATTTACGTATGAATATTACAAATGAATCCCTCTCACCTAATTACAAAGACCATCTTCCTATTTATATGGTCAAACTAACAAAACAAAGTCAAAGTCAAACTTCTATAAGAAAAGTCAAACACGCTGACTTTTACAATTATAGACTATTTATAAACTTTCAAGACGAATACAATTAATACTGATT
>NW_020201717.1:21769-23370 GCF_001531365.2 Cynara cardunculus var. scolymus
TAATTGGGTGATCCAATGACATACCCTTGATAGTACTGATTAGAACGAGAATAGTTCTTAGAAACATTAGATTTAGGACTGCTTGAATAACTGTTCGAATATGAACAATTATAAAAGCTGGTTTTACACTGAGAAGGAGAACAAGTTGAGCTTTGAGCTTACGAAAAATCTTTGACTTTTTGTAAAAGCCGGTCTCGTTCTACAGTAACTAAATCAAATTTAATTTTCAGTTCAGTTCTCATGTTCAATTCAGTTTCAAGGTCTGTCTTTAGATCAGATAATTTCTTAGAGGTATCCAGGAGTTTACCTTCTAACTCCTTCTGAATCATTTCAAACCTTTTCTTCTGATTAATCAACTCTCTCTTCTCTTCATCTGAGCTGTTTTGTCATTCTCCGAAGCGATGTCAAGCCACTTCCTTTTCTCAGTAAGCTCCTTTGCAATTGCTGTATACTTCTTTGAAGTATTTCTTTTCTCTATAGAAAATTGCTTTTTCTCTTCGTCTAAAGCCTTTTGCTTTAAATCAATGTTTTCAGACAGTTTCTGTAGTTGACTCTGACAGTCTTCGGAGATGTCTATCTTTTCTTTAGCATTCTTCTCTCTTTCCAAAAAGACAAGCTGCTCAAAATCCGAGATTTGCTTTAGAAGCATTTGTGCATTTAGCTCGAGAGAGTTAATCTTCTTCTCGTAAGATTCTCGTTCAGCTCCAAACTTTCTTTCAACTTCCATAATTCTCTTCTTTTCTACCTCCATCTCTTTCTGTGCATCAATTAAAACCTTTTCAGCTTGTGAAAACTTTTCCTTTTCTAATCCCAATAATCTCCTAAACTCAATCAGACCATTCTCAGACTTGTGGAACTTCTCAGGTAAATCCTTTATATCGAAATTGTTCCTTGAAGAGTTCTTCTCAATGAAATATGCACTTTTAACCTCTTTGAGTTTATTAAAAAGATCTTTATTCGCTTTACTCCAAGACATCAAATTATCAGTGAAATCATTTTCTACATAGCGGAGAGTGTTCTCAAGTACTTCAAACCTAGACTCAAATGCCTTCTCTATGCTTTCACACTCTTCTTTATAATGTTTCTTTAAAACATTGAGAAATACTTCCTCCTTATAACCTTCAACTCTATTTTCCAAAGCAATAATTGTCGCTCTGAAGTTCTCAGATACAACTGCCATTTAAAAAATTGATCAGTTAAGGATCTATGCAGTGAAATCAGATAAAAGAAATATGAACAGTTAAGCTCAAAAGGAATAGAAAAGAAAAACACAAACACTGAAAACTCACACAAAAACAGATATATAATGATCCAAAAGAAAATCTAAACACAATCAAACTAAGAAACCAAAAACAGTCCAAGACAATAAACCAAGTCCAAAAACTGAGTAGTCCAAACCAATCACAAGAGCAACGCTTTACAATACAGATGTAGAACTAAAAAATATTCTATCTGCGCTTGAAATTCTATCCAAATATCCACGTGAGTGCTTCTCTTATCAGTTGCTTCAATTGGGCTGCTGTGACTTGATCTTAATCCCGGAAAGCAAAGTCAATTCAACAGGCTTTCAAATCAGTTAAACTGTCCAAAACCAATCCTTG
>NW_020201717.1:23575-25686 GCF_001531365.2 Cynara cardunculus var. scolymus
CAATACCAAGACAGTTTACAAAACCTGTTTTCAGCATGCAACAATACTAAAACAATTTACTTCACCTGGGCTGCTGTTTTAGACAACAATTTACTAAAACAGTGTATGCTGCCAAATCACAAATCTGCTCAAAACTAGCAGTCTGCTTAAACAAACAGCATTAGTGGCTTATGACAGAACCTCATGTTTTAGTTGAGCAACTGCTTCAAAACAGCCTTAAACAGTCTAGCAAACAGCAAAGGAATCACTCATTCAACAAAATAACCTGCTGTCAAGACCTATGAAGCAAACAGTCTTGATATATCAATAAAAACAGTTTGTTGTCAAACAAATATTGTTCACTGTATAGCTGCTGTTTAACTGTTTTGTTGTTGCTGCTGTTGAACAAAACAAAGGAATGTTAATTCACTCAAAGGAATATTAGACCTGCTGTTTCAAACAGTCCCAAAGCAGATGGATCTGGTAAAACAGATCGAAAGCAGGGCAAGACCTGCACACTGTGTATGCTATTTCAAATCAAAACAAATGAATATTAGTCCACCTGCTGTCAAACACATCAAACACAGCACAAAACAGACCCTTGCTGCTGTTGTGTATGAACCTGCTGTTTAAGATTGCACACAGCTACTTACTCACAAACACAAACACACTAAGAAACCAAAACGGTCCAGATAGCTTCAATTAGCAAGAAATTTCCATACAGGCAAATTTCTATTGTTTCAGTCCTCAAATCCACAATTAGAATACACAAATCAGAAACCTAAACCTCTCACAAACAATTTAGTCCAGGCTTAAAATTTTYCAAACTCAAGCATATRGATATATATCCTTCTTTTAATAAGAACCAAACAAATTCAATTTGAACAAACAAAATAGTAAGAACCAGCAGGCACTTGACGAACAAAACTGATGTTGTCTTGCACAGCTTCAACAAGTAACARAAATACAARCAAATTCAATTTGAACAATTTGTCCAAAAACTTACATATGAAAAACAACAACCTGATCAGCCCTTTATCAAAAATCCACAAATGACATTTAAAAGCTTGCGAGATGAAGGTTGAAATCAGATATGYTAAACTATATAACAGTTAGTCAAATAAGCTCAAACCCAATTTAAASARMAAACGATTTAGAATCCCTTGGAAGATGAAACTCAAATTGAATCAAGAAGCAGTGAACAATTCAGAATCTGGGTAAATGGAATTGAGCGGATTAGAAATCCGGACAKCTCTGATTGAAAAAAATCAAGTCCTAAACCGATCAAGAAGACTTACCTGCTGAATGAATCAGAGCACTAATCCGATCAAGTGGTGACCGGTTTACATGAACACCGGACAAGGGGTGTCCGGTTTATGTAAAATCCGCTCAAAATTCTTCGATGCACAAGTCCTGAAATCGTTCGGTGTACCTCTCCGCTCGATCCAGACTTGAATCCGGTTAAGCTTTGTAAGGATTAGACTTAGAAATCGATGAAGGTGAATAAACCGGACAAGGCTCCTGTGGTTTACCTTGAATCCGATCAAGTGATGTGCGGTGTTCCTCTTATCCGCTCAAGACACCGCTCAAGATCGACTTCTTCAAACACTTATCTATTTGGCCTGTTGGGCCTTAAACTGGTTGGGCCTTCTTTGATAAAATGGACGGATTAACAAAAATTAAACCAAACAAAAAAAATAAAACAAATCAAAACAAACAAAAAAAATGAAAATTTTTAAAAAAAATGGATCAAAAACACTGACATTTAAAAAAAATCAAGAACACAAAAAAAAATTAAAACCCTAAAAACCGATTTAAGTTGATCAAATCACAAAAATTTGTGAATAACAAAGATTCACAACACGATTTCGAGCATTTTGATCATATTTTTAACACAAAAACACAAGATTTTTTATGAAAAATCGGATCAAATACTAAAAAAAATAAGAACACGAAGAACACAAAAAAAATTAACAAAAAAAATTCACTTATCTTCAAAATCTTCCTCTGATTTCTTGCAATCCTGCTCTGATACCAATTGTGAGTCCTATTTACCGATCAATCTTCATTAATATCACAACAATCATGGCAGATCTTGATAATTCATGTAAGAACACCAAGAACAATGTTGA
>NW_020201717.1:25991-46751 GCF_001531365.2 Cynara cardunculus var. scolymus
ATTTATAAACTTTCAAGACGAATACAATTAATACTGATTTCTCAGTCCTAACAGATATTTCTTAGTTTTCCCTTTCCTTTGTCTGAAGATTTCATCGATGGAGGAATACCAGATTTCATTGAGGGTTTGAAGTTTTGAGGCTTCTTATTCTCAATGATCTTTGGTGATTCACAGATTATCTCTTCTTCAGATTCATAGTCAAGAAAATCTCTCGCTGATTTCTCGAAATCAAAATTATTAAGAATGTTCGTGGGAGGCGTGGGTTCAGAGGTTGATGTTTTAGGGTGATCTGCTGTAGGTTCCATCGTTTCTGTCATAGATGAACTTCCAATGTTACTTGGATGGTTCATCGTTTCATCAGCTGACGGTTCCTCATTAGGATTCTCCTTCTCATCAATAGTACTTGCTTATGAAGTGGGATTGATAATTAGAGACTCTGATTTATCCATAGTGTTTCCGTCGGTCTCTGATTTGGAGGTGTCGTTCACTTCATCAGAATTCTTAGTTGTACTGCTCTTGTACACCACGTTTTCAAAATCCTGTCTTAAGATGACAGTTTTTCCATCCACTTTAACTCTTTTAAAATTTGCTTTTGGTTTCAGGATAAAGTCGGGTTTCTGAATGCATCCAAGTTTGAAAGTRGATTCAASGGTGGATTTCTTTGATTCGATGAAGGAGTCCAATTCATTGAATCCAATCTCTTGAGTGTCCGTTTGACCGTTTAACTTTTCGTACACATCTTGGGCATCCTTGTATTTATTCATTAGAAGTTCATTGGTTTGAAGCTTCTAGTGAAGAATCTCCCTTTCTTTTTGAAAGAACTCTCTGAGAGCTACTGAGTTAAGTCTCTCTGCCTCAGATTCTTTTAAGGCCTTAGTTTTCTTTTCTAAGTCTTTGGTTACTCGCTTGTTTATTTCCAGAAGTTATTCTTCCTCTGATTTTTTAAGAGCGGAGATGCGAGTCTTTTCTTTCATGAGATCGGATTTTTTTTCGGTTAGAAGATCAGTCTCTCTTTTGTAGAAACTGACTTCTTTTTTCTCTTTATGTCTTTCAGATTTTTCAAAATTTAATTTTTCTTTTAACTTTAAAAAGTCCTCTGAAAGTTTTATTACCCTTAACTCTAGCTCAGATGGAGCAGAGTTGGTTTCATCGATAGTAGACTCACATACCTGATCATCAATGTCAGTGGCAGATTCTGCATTGGACGTGGCCATCAGACAGATGAGTGTTTTGTCTTCTTCATCGGATGAAGAATCAGACACCCAGTTTTCTTTTTCAGCCATCAGGCTTCGTTCTCTATGATTGTACTTACATTTATTTTTGTAGTAATCAACATCCTTGACCAGTCGTCATCTGCATTCTTTGGAAAAATGACCGATTTTTCCATACCTGAAGCAACAGAGGTCATTTTTCCTTCCATCTTTGTCCTATTTCTTCTCCTCTCTTCTATCTTCTCTTCTGTCTTCTCTCTCTTCTCTTCCATCTCTTCTGTCTTCCCTCTGATAAAATTTTGGTGGGTTCCTTTTAAAGGATGGCTGGTATCTTTCCCTCTTGAATTCTCTTCGTTCATAGGGTTTCTTGATAAACTTTTTCTGGAACTACTTTGTAATCAAGGCCAGAGATTTGGCAAAGGCTTTGATATCATCATCTGATTCAGATGTTTCATCTTTAGATTCTGATTCCACCACCAGTGCTTTCTTTCCTTTCTTCTTGTGGTCTCTGGTGGAGATCCTTGAAACGTCCTTTTCTTCAGCTGCAAGAGCCAGGGGTCCACCAATGGACACATTTTTCTTCATGATATCATGCTTTTGTGCAGCAAGCGTTCCGTATACGTCATGGAGTGACCAGCCGTCTAAGTCCTAATTTGCTTGAAGGGACATCGACAGCTGTGTCCATTCATCGCTTAGACTTTTAAGAAACAAAACATTGTTTTATTCCTTTGTTCTGGAGATATCGTTTCGACGACATTGATTAATCAATGTGTTGAAACGATCATTTGTCTTCTGGATTGGTTCATCAGGAAGAGCCTTGAAGTTGGTGTATTCGTTGAGACATTGGGCTCTACGATTCTTCTTCGTTTTTGCTCCTCCTACCAATTGGCTCGCCAGCTCATCCCATAGTTCCTTGGCTGTGGAACATGCATCAAGGGATTGGAAGATTTCATTGGGGATGGCCATGATTATCAGTTTTTTGGCCTTCTTGTCGGTTTCTACTCGCTCTATGTCATCTTCATCCCAATTCTTCTCATCCTTGGACATGTAATATGCAGGAATTTCTGTTGTGGTATTTGTTCCTGGGACTCTTGGAACAAGAGTCTGTGGAACATAGGGACCCTCCATGATAGATCGCAGAAGAGTTTTGTCCATCCCTTCCAGAAAGTTCACCATCCATATCCTCCATTGTGGGTACTCTTCTCTTTGAAGAGTTGGAGGTTTGGTGAGGGAACCAACACTATAGGACGAATTCCAGTTGGCCATTAAGATTTTTAGAAAATTTACGTTTTTAGAGAAGATATTTTATGAAAAACGTGAATTGAGAGATTTTTGATGATCGTTTGATTGGAAAAACAATCAATAGGATCTGATACCAATTGTTGATCTCAGATCTCTCAGTAACACTAATAATTAAGTTAAGAATAACCAAATTATAGTGCTTAGATGAGTAAAATAATGAACACTCAAGAACAATTAATAAACGTTCTAAGAATAATCTTGAGTGCCAAAGATTTCACTTTATTCCAATGATGTGAAAAACGTAAAGTGTCAAAGATTACAATAGGCATAACCACCTATTTATACTAGTAATCTAATAAGAAGATAACTATCTAGTGAGACTATTTAGCTAATCTTCTACTAACAGATAAACCTTATCTAAAACAAGGATAAACATTAAAGTAAGATAAACTTTGAAGACTCCAGCTGTTGATTAGTCATCTCCAGCTGTCTTTCATTGGATATGAGTTCAACCTTATTTCATATCTTTATTGCTTGCCTCTGGTTGAATTGGTGAAAGAAACTCCAAGTGTTAGTACCAGAGGGATTATGGAGATGCACTTTCCATCGCATCTCTAGTCAGTTCATCGACCCTCTGGTTGTTCTTCAGACTTAGTTATTTTTCCATGAAGTCTTCCATCGACCTTCTGGTTCTTCATCACTTGTTTGTCTTCATTACTTCATGCATAATACTTAAGGGGTCTAACAAGATGAAATTGATGTATTACTTGGAAATGCTTACGATTTCGAAGGGAGTCGAAAGACAGATTTTGAACAGTTAAAGGAAAACTTTTGGTTGAAATCTACAATTCGTGAACTGGAAAAGACTTTGAAATCTGAAAGAAAAGAGTCAGATGAAGAAGCAATAAAAAGAGCAAAATTAAACAAGAACTGATTGATAAAATCAATAAAGCTGAGAATGAACTGAATGCTGAAAGGAATTTACCAAGAAAGGAGAATGATAAGCTGAAAGAAGTTGAGAAAAAGTTTGAAGCTGAAAGGAAATTGTGTAAAAGCAAGATAAAAGCTTTAGAGCTGAATGTCACATTGCTTTCAAAACAAATATCAGATTTTGAACAAGTTATCATCTTGGAACGATCCAAGTTTGATAAAGAGAAGAAAGAGTATGAAGAAGAATGTCAAAGAAAGAATTTGGAATTGTTTGACAGCATTGTTCAGAAGAAGAAAGCATTAGATGAAGAGAAGAGAGTGTTTGTTCTAGAAAAGAAAAACACTTGCAAGAAAAATGCTGCAATTGCCAAAGAGCTTACAGAGAAAAAGAAATGGCTTGACATTGCTTTAGAAAATGAGAAAAAAAAGTTCAGACGAAAAGAGAAAGGAATTTGAGAAAGAAAGGAAAGTATTTGAATAGTTAAAGAAGGAATTATAAGGTAAGTTTTAGGATACTGCAAAGAAATTGTCTGATTTGACGACAGAACTTGAAACTGAACAGAAAATGAGAACTGAACTCAAAGAGAAGTATCATTTAGTTGTTGTTGAACGAGACCATCTTTTACAGAAAGTCAAAGACTTTTCTTGTGCTCAAAGCTCAGCTGGTTCACCTTCACAGTGTAAAACCAGCTTTTATGATTATTCCAAATCTAACAGTTATTCAAGCAGCCCTAAATCAATTGTTTCTAAAAATTATTCTCGTTCTTCTAATTAGTACTATCAAGGATACGTCATCGGATCATCCAATTATTCTTCTAAACTTAAAAGCATTTGGGTAAGTAAATCTGAATCTGTTTCATCTCGTACCCTGTTGTTAATAACAATAATCTTCCTTGTTTTGTGAGATCTTCTACTGATCTAATTAATCTTAGCAAGAGAAGAATCATGTGCTCCACATGCAAAACAACAGATTTTGTGAACAGAAAGAGGTACAATAGGTGGACTGACGATAACAGATTTCAGAAGAATTGGAAAGGTAATAACATGTATGATTACAAGAATTCGCCGCCGATAGCTTCCATACTGCAGATTAAAACAACCATCTCTTACGGGTCATTTACTAAACACTTACTTCGGTAAGTGTTGATCGGGTAACTTTCCTCACCTGATTCACATGGCAAGGGCTAAAAATCTTACCCGGTAAGAGCGATGATAAGGATAGAGAGTTTTACCCAGTAAGTGATGGTGAAGATTCTTACCCGGGTAAGTGTTTACTGGGTAAATTGTCGCATACGATACCGTTTTAATATACTACAATCTTATCTAGTAAAATAGATTATAGTGCCGACTCCTACCGGTAAGCATTTACCGGGTAAGTATTTGGGTAAACAACCCCTTACTACTTCTACCTCATGCATAATATTAATCATTTATCAGGACTTCAGGCATAGTTTGTAAAAATCAAATGTTTATATTTATGGAATTGAAAATTGCTTGTTTTAACTGTATAAAAGTATCAGATTACAGTTTGCAGATAAACATAGAAAAACCTACATTTAGACAATATGCATTAATAACTTAAGTAGCACCGTCGTCCGGTCCTCTCTCCAACCTTGTTTTAGTGGGTGTAGAGTGACAGCATGAGGTTTTTTCTACAAAAGATGATGCAATTCATGAGAAAAGAAAGAAATACAATAGACGATTGTGATTCACAAACTATTTTAGGTTGACTTGCAAAATAACCACACAAACTCCTAATTTTGGGCCAGACTAATATTTCTAAATTGTAATTCACCCATGTTGCATCGCGCGAGTACACCACTATATATATATACTAGTTGTGTACCCGCGCAATGCTGCGGGAGCCATGAATTTTAAATATTTTGAAGTTCCACTGGTTTTATAAGATAAGATTTAACAATGATATATGTTACACTTGGTCTTTACATATTAATACAATTTGAATAAATAAGAGTTACGGTTCCAATTACAGACTATCGATGAAAAAAATTGTATGACAGTTTAAAATCCAATATATATAAAATCCAACATATTTAAACGACTCCACAAATGTGTTCGCTTTACACCAAGAGCAAAGAACCAATAAACTTGAGTTTTAAGATAATAACTCAAAACCAATAAAGAAAACTACAAATTTGACAGACCAAAAAAGATGGGTTTGAAAATGAAATTTCAACTGCTTACCCTCTTTCTTGTCCAGAAACTCAGATTAAGGTTGAATTAGTACATGTATATATATATTTCAAAAAAAAACCCAAGAACATATTATACAGTGCAATTTGGACAGCCTAACTCCAAAATATATGGTATATATATAAATAAATAACTATAAAAGTATAAATCGTAAATATTAAAAATATTTTTTCACAATATATTAATATATAATAATATAATTAAGTCAAAAACTATTCAATATTGGACTCATTTCGAAGGTATTAACAAGACGATTATAATGGTGTAACTTGTTAAAATAAAAATGTATTTTTAAACATATTTTAATTGATATACGATTATGTATATTAATTTGATAAAGGTTTAAAATTAAACATTTAAAAGTAAAGAATGTAAAGTAAATTAATTAACTAATTATAGGGGTATAAAGTGTAAATTTAAAATTATAATTTAAAAAAAATCGGGTTGTGAGAGGGTGAGTGTATGTGAKGGGGTGARTGTATGTRAGGRGAGGAGTGAGTGAAAAAGTGAAAAAGTGATATAAAGGGTATCTTGGTCATTTAGTATTTTAAGACTTTAAGACCTTTGTTAAATTTGCTTTATAAGATAGTATAGATATTTGTGTGTGTGTGTATGTTAGTTATTATGATTGGGGAGGGTGCATGGTAAGCACAACCCCCTTCCTTAAGTCGGCTATATACTCGATATATATAGCAAGTACAAGTGAAGGAGAAAAGGTTCACTGATTTTGGAAATATCTCCAATTTTCTTTGGAAAAAAAACTTGGAAGATCATAAAGCAGAGAGAAACAGAATCAGAAACTAATCTTCAAAGAAAAGGTGAGTTCCTTACTACTTGGGTATATCTGGTTGATATATTTTCAACATATAAATGCTAGTATATGTTGTTTTAAATGATACTTAAACTGTATTATTGACACAATGCTTCATCGCGCGATTAACTTCCTAAATAACTGAATTCATCGGACAAGTATGTTCGGTGAGGCCCTTCGCCGTCTAAAACGTTGTCCGGATAGATGCCTCTCATCGGACAAACTGTTGTCCGAATGCATGTCCTTACCGGACAAAGTGTTGTTCGGATAGGTGTCCTTACTGGCCAAAGCATTGTTCGGATGTATATATAATTATTCACACCGGCTATATTAAGATTCAGGTTTGTTATATCTTGGATTCTGAAATAAGTTATGATTTGTATGAGGGAAATATACTCACTAGGCCTTTTAGTCTAACAATCAATTATTGTAGTAATCTGTTTTTGCATGTCGTCCACCATCTCTAGATAAAGGTAAGGGAAAAATGTAAATAAGTGTTATTCAGAAGATGAAGTTATAATTGATAAAGTTTTTGTTAATCCATATTTTCTCTTGCCATGTAAACATATAATGATAGTGAATTATGATGTATGTTCAGGAAGAATTGGTAATGTATGAGAATACTTTTGTAAATTCATACTGTTATTTACCTGTTGGGTTGTTTCAATTGGTATCAGAGCCTTAGTTTAAGGGATCTGGGTATTTACTTGATACAGAAACTTAAACTTGAGGTGTGAAATATATGATAATAGGTTCCACTGGGAATATGAACATGAGAATGTGTTATAGTTGAACCTATTATGACGATAAGTATGATAAAGTTAGATTACATGTAATTGAGGTAGTATTGAGTTACAAATATTTGACCCATGGGTAAACATGTTATCAGACTTTGGTATGTGAATAACCGTATATATGTTTGTTGTGACATAAAGGACGTTAAAGTAATACAAATACTAAGAAAAGATGGCAGATAATCTTAATCGATCTGCAAGGACTTCTACTGAACATGGAAGAGGTCGGGGAAGAGGAATGATAAATAGAGGAAAGGATCCAGAAAATGCTATGACTATTGAAACATGAAGTCGAAGCCGGGGATGAGGAAGGGGAAGAAATACTCAACAAGAAATTCATATGGAACATGAATTATCAGTGCAAGAAAGTTCTATGTCAGGCCATGGAGGGGCAGAGCAAGGGGTAGAGGTCGTGCTTATGACCCTAGCTACATTATGCAGGAAATGTTGGCAGCTAAACTAGGAAAATTTCAGGAATGTTTGGTAAAATTTTTGGGACATACTACATAGAAGGAGTAAGGGATCCAAATTTTTGGGAAGAAGCAGAAGCTAGTACACCGGCGACAAATACATCTATACCCCTACTTCGTCGTCGGTACAAAAAGGAGGAGATATCAAGATGTTTCTTGCTTGTAAACCCCCTAAGTTTTCGGGAGAACATGACCCTGTTAAATCCATGTGCTAGCTTAAAGAAATTGAATTAAGTTTGCAGACCAGTAAAAATGCAGAAGAAGATAAAGTAATGTTTGTTGTATCTAGGTTACGGTCAAGTGCACTATATTGGTGGGAAATTCTGTCAAGTTCGGATTCTAAGATTCTGAAGACCATGTGGTAGGAGGAGTTTGTGGTAAAATTTAAACATCAATATTGTCCTGAAGCTGTTGTGCGAAAGCTAGAAGACGATTTCCTTCGTTTGGAATAGGGTAATACGTTGGTTCGTTAGTATACGAAGAGTTTTATGGAACAGACTCGGTTTGTTGAAGCATATATATCGCAACCGAAAGTAGTAATGTTAGGAAGTATTTTTGGGGTTTGGAGTCTAATCTCTGGAAATATGTGATATCCAGAAACCCGACAAGAAAGGGTTGGGGATAAAAGGAAAGGGGAAACTGTAAGAACTGATTTTCGTAGACCAAGGTTTACTGAAAATCTGAATCGACCAATCTTAAGGTTTGCTGATAAAGCATGTGCGCGATGTCATAAAGTACACCAAGGAAACTACAATACTGAGTCACAAATATGTTATAAATCAGGGCATATAGCTAGAGATTGTCGAATGGTACGAAGATGCTTTACGTGCAATTCTTCTCAGCATGTAAACGTTGATTGTCCGGAAGATAAGGGACGAGGATCTAGTTTAGTTGGGGGCCGAGGATCTGGTTATGTTCCACCCAGTCGCGAGCCATCAGTAAATCGTAATATTGCAAGTGGTCGTGGTGAAATAAAATGTGTTGAGGCAATGGCTAGATGACGAGCCTTTCATATGACAAGAGGCGAGACAAAAGAACATCCTGAAGTGGTTAAAGGTGCATTATTTGTTAATTCAGTATGTGCCAAAGTTTTATTTGATTATGGTGCAAATCGTTCTTCCATATCACCATCATTTGTTAGTTGCGCGCACTTAGAATCTAAAGTGTTAGATGAGGTATTGATAGTAGAAACAACAAATGATAGTGAAGTGTCGGTTAAGGAACTGATTGATAATTTCTCCATAAACGTAGAAGGGTGTGAGGTACTCATACAATTTTTTCCCATACCCTTAAAAAAGTTTGATATAATTGTGGGCATGGACTGGTCGGCTAAAAATCAAGCTAATATAGTCTGCAATGAAAAGATGATTCATATAGATTTACCTGGGAAGGAACTGGTTATAATCTGCGGTGATAGGCGGGATCGTTATTCCAGGCTTATTTCTATTTTAAAGGCTCGGAAGTACGTGCAGAAAGGATGTATTAGTTTCCTTGCTTATACAATTTTTGTGAAGAAAGAAAAGAATAAGATGGAGGATATTCCAGTTGTAAGGGAGTATCCGGAGGTATTTCCAGAACACTTGACAAGTTTACCTCCCGATCGATCGATAGAATTTCATATTGAATTACTGCCTAGAA
Source organism: Cynara cardunculus var. scolymus (assembly GCF_001531365.2). Classification (NCBI taxonomy): domain Eukaryota; kingdom Viridiplantae; phylum Streptophyta; class Magnoliopsida; order Asterales; family Asteraceae; genus Cynara; species Cynara cardunculus. The sequence goes on from NW_020201717.1 coordinate 35,302, forward strand.
CGGCGCCAGTTAAAGGAGTTGATGTTGTAGTTAAAAGAATTACTAGATAAAGGTTTTGTTATACCAAGTACCTCTCCTTCAGGTGCACCAGTATTATTTAGGAAAAAGAAGGATGGATCAATCCGAATGTGCATTGATTATCGGGAATTGAATAAATTAACGATAAAAAATAAGTATCCTCTTCCAAGAATTGATGATTTGTTTGATTAATTGGTTTAGGCTACTTACTTTTCTAAAACTGATGTACGATCCGGTTATCATCGACTGAAAATTCGAGGCAAAGATGTGCCAAAAACAGCATTCCATACATGCTATGGGCACTATGAATTTTTGGTTATGCCATTTGGACTTACAAATGCACCGGAAGCATTTACAGATATGATGAATAGAGTATGTAGTCTGTATCTTGATATATTTGTGATTGTCTTCATAGATGATATTCTAATATACTCTTGATCAGAGGAAGAGCATGCTCATCATCTACGACAACTTTTGGAATTACTGAAACAAGAAAAATTGTATGCTAAGATGTCAAAATGTGAGTTATAACTATGAGAGGTTCAGTTTCTGGTCATGTATATCGAAAATGGGTATTAAGCTACATTCTATTCAAATTGAAGCCATTGAAAAATGGGAAGCACCAAACTCCCCACCCAAAATCAGAAGTTTTCTTGGGTTGGTAGGGTATTATCGCAAGTTTATACAAGACTTCTCTTGCATAGCTACTTTATTAACCAAATTGACAAAGAAGAATGTAAAGTATAAGTGGGAAGAGGATGAAGATCAGACTTTTCAGATGTTAAAAGACAAATTATGCAGTGCACCAATTCTATCCTTGCCCGATGGAATGGAAGATTTTATGGTTTATAGTGATGCCTCGAAGATGGGATTGGGTTGCGTGTTGATGCAACGTGGGAAGGTAATTGCTTATGCCTCAAGGTAGTTAAAGGATCATGAAAAGCAATATCCTACTCATGATATGGAGTTAGCAATTGTATTGTTCGCTTTAAAATTTTGGAGGCATTACTTATATGGAACAAAATGTTAGATTTTCATAGATCATAAGAGTCAACAACATTTGTTCCATCATAAAAATTTGAAATGTGCCAAAGACAATGGTTAGAATTGGTTAGTGATGCTTTAAGCCGTCAAGAGAAAAGTGGTACCATCAAAGCTATAGTTTTAAGAGTCAAATTACTACCAAATCTTCAAGAAGAGTTGAAAGAATTTCAAGGTGAAGCCACGAAATAGGGTAAAATTAAACAAGAAATACTTGGTGGAATGGTATCTAAAGTTGAAAAGAATGACAGGGGATTATGGAGTTTTCAAAACTAAACCTGGGTACCGTGTTTCGGTAATCTCAAAGAACGTATTTTAAGTGACGCTTACAAATCACATTTTGCCATCCACCCAGGTACAAACAAAATGTATCGGGATTTGAAACAGTACTATTGGTGGCCTCGCATGAAGAAATATATAGCCAAACATGTTGAGTAGTGTATGACATATCTATAAGTGAAGATAGAACACCAACGTCCGTATGGTAAGTTGCAGTCTTTAGAAATTCCAATCTAGAAATTGGATCATATTATTATGGATTTCATAACCAAATTACCGAGAACATCGAGATTTTATGATGCCATATGGGTTATTGTAGATTGGTTATCCAAGTTTGCGCACTTCTTACCAATGAAAGAATCGTATTCGATGGATATGTTGGCAAAATTGTATATTGACGAGGTAGTGAAACGTCATGGTGTTCCAGTAGCAATAATTTTTTATCGAGATAGTTGATTCACTTTTATGTTTTGGAGGAGTACAACTTATCATCCTCAAACGGATGACAAAGTGAACGAACTATCCAGACACTAGAAGATATGCTTAGAGCTTGTGTTATTGATTTTGGAGGATTCTGGGACAATCATTTGGCTTTGGTGGAATTCACTTACAATAACAGTTATCATTCGAGTATTCAAGTTGCGCCTTTTGAGGTTCTGTATGGACGAAAATATCGAACTCCTTTGTGTTGGAATGAGATAGGTGAGAAACAGTTAGCTGGGCTTGAATTTGTGCAGCAAACAGTCGATAAAATTTGCCAAATCCGGGAACGAATGAAAGTGGCTCAAGATCGACAAACAAGTTATGCGAATAAATGTTGGAAACCAATTGAATTCCAAATTGGAGATAGAGTAATGTTAAAGGTGTCACCTTGGATGTGGGTAGTACGCTTTGGAAATAAAGAAAAGTTTAGCCCAAGGTATATTGGACCCTTCCCTATCATTGAAAGAATTGGGGAGGTGGCTTACAAACTAGAACTTTCATTGGAGTTAAGTGGTATTCATAACACTTTTCATATGTTAAATTTGGGGAAATGTTTAGCAAATCCAAACATAGTTGTGCCTCTACCAGAAATTAAGATTGATGAAAAATTATGTTTTGAAGAAACCTCGGAAGCCATTACTGAGTTCAAGGTAAAGAAGTTGCGGAATAAAGAAATCAAGTTAGTAAAAGTTCAGTGACGTTATCATAAAGGGCCGGATGCCACTTGGGAATCAGAGACAAAGATGCAAATGAAATATCCTTATATGTTTACTTAGTGGAATTCCGGAACGAATTTCTTCTATGGAGGGGATATTGTAATAATCGGTTCTAGTTTCCAAGCTGATCAGATCTGATCAGATTCTAATGTAATTTGGTAATGGAAAGTTTGGGGTTAGTTTGTTATCATATTCAAGGATTGGAGAGGAAGTGATCTATGGTTCTTTCATTATAATTATGTTTGAATAGTATAGTCATATATATATATATATATATGTGTGTGTGTGTGTGTGTGTGTGTGAGTTATTATGATTGGGGAGGGTGCATGGTAAGCACACCCCCCTTCGTTAAGTCAGCTATGTACTTGCTATATATAACAAGTACAAGTGAAAGAGAAAAGGTTTTCTGATTTTGGAAATATCTCTAATTTTTTTTGGAAAAAATACTTGGAAGATCAAAAAGCAGAAAGAAACAGAATCATAAACTAATCTTCAAGGCAAAGGTGAATTCCCTACAGCTTGGTATATATGGTTGATATACTTTCAACATATAACTGCTAGTATATGTTCTTTTAAATGAAAGTTAAACTGTATTATTGTTACTATGCTTCATCGCTCGATTAACTTCTTAAAGAACTGAATTCAACGGACAAGTATGTCCGGTGAGTCCCTTTACAAGCTAAAACGTTGTCCGGATAGATACCCCTCATCGGACAAAATGTGTTGTCCGGATGCATGTCCTTACTGGACAAAGTGTTGTCCGGATGCATGTCCTTACCGGACAAAGTGTTGTCCGGATAGGTGTCCTTACGGGCCAAAGCATTGTCCGGATGTATATATATTCACAACGGCTATAATAATGTATGGATTAAACTTTTCACCACCTAAAGTGTTATCTGGATAACAACTATCATCGGACTTGATCGTATAACTTTTCAACGGACAAAGTGTTGTCCGGATCATTTGGAAACCCCGCTCTGGACATAGTACTGTTCGGATAGGATTATGAATTTTACAGTAACTTCTCCGAGAAGATAGATGAAATGGCGGTGTAACCACGATAGATGAAATGGCGGTGTAACCACGATAGAGAAAATGGCGGTGTAACCACGATAGAGGAAATGACGTGTAACCACGATAGAAGAAAAGGTGGTGTAACAGCGATAGAGGAATGATGGGATGTTATATTAAGATCCAGGTTTGTTATATCTTGGATTATGAAATAAGATATGTTTTGTTTGAGGGAAATATACTCACTAGGCCTTTTGGTCTAACGCTCAGTTATTGTACTATTTTGTTTTGCAGGCCGTCCACCATCTCAAGATAAAGGAAAGGGAAAAATGTAAAGAAGTGTTATTGAGAAGAAGTTATAATTGTTAAATTTTTTGTTAATCTATATTTTTTCTTTCCATGTAAACATATAATGATAGTGAATTATGATGTATATTCAGGAAGAACTGGTAATGTATGAGAATACTTTTGTAAATTTGTATTGTTATTTGCCTGGTGGGTTGTTTCATGCTTCTAGAGTTGAAACTAATGAAGCTGAGGTGGTTGATGAAATCATCACCTCCCTAGAAGTTATTGAAGCTGAGGTCATTGATGAAGCCGTTAAACCTGATGCTGAAGCTCATGACGAAGACCGTCCTATCAGCCCTGCAACTGTTGCTGGTGATAAAGAAGATGATGATGAAGATGATGACAATGAAGATGACGATGATTCTCTAACACTTCTTGATGCTGGAAAGGATCTTGGTGGTGATGATGATGAAGACGACAATGATGACGACTTCAAGGTTCAGTACCCCAAACCCGCTAGTGCTCTGAAAGGAGTTTCTCTCAGGGATTCTTCATCCTAGGGGGAGAAATACAGAAAAAAAGAGACTTCCACAAAAAACCAGAACACCGCATTGAAAGACAAAGGTGTTGCTGAAGAAAGAAATCTCAAGGTACTCTTCAAACTTGTCGTGCCTCAAAGTACAAAATCCTCCAGGTTTGCTGTTGTCACTTTCTTTTGTCAACTCTCTTTTATCCCTTCTACTACCTACGGTCGGCTAAAGGAATGAGTATCTGAAAACCCAACTTCCAGTGTTCCTAGCGACCAGCACATGACTCAGCTTAAGGATCACTCGACCAAACAAGAGTAAAAATCCATCTTCGTACCTCTAGTTGTGGTGAGTTTGACTTCCTGTCTGAAGCTGAAAGACTCGAGGCACTCAAGGCTGAGAAAGAACTCAATCTTCAACGACAAGAAACTGAGGACAACATAAAGTTGGCCAAGCCATTCAGCGCTCAAGGACAAGGCACAAACCAATAATTGAAGACATCCTTAGCGAGCTGATCAAGAAGATGTCTAAATTCATTGTTGTACCTACAAAGCCGTCACTGAAGAAAGGTGGAATAAGAAAACCTTCAAGTCCTAACAATAGACCAACTCTGAGGAATGAACATGAAACTGTAGAACCCAGATACTCTTAACTTGTAGAACAGTGTATCTCGAATGATTAATCAAAATATTCAAAGTATAAATAAGAACAATTGAATGACTTGAATATGTCGAATGCTTTTGTTAAAAATAAAGAACAATCAAAGCAAAATGTTATCTCACAAAATTTGCATATAGTATAAGTCGGCTCCTTCATGTAATCTGAAACCTGAGGAGAAAGCCTCCTTATATACGCCAATGTCTAACAACTATGCTATAAAATAGGCTTGACACTCTGAGCTGACTAGTCTGCATCCTTATCTTTGACTTCCCTTGAAAAGTGGAGCAGACTTGGTCAAGCCGCCTCAAATCTGTTAGACGCTTACGAGAATGTCTGGGCTAACACACGCGTTGCACGAAGAGAGTAACCAGAAGCTTTGCTTGAATCATACTGAAGCTCTACATGTACTATACAGAGGTTCTGTATATGCAGAAGCTCTGCATGTACTATGCAGAGGCTCTGGGTCTTGGAGTTGTAACTTTGTGTCAAGCGCTTATGTTTTTTGGCGCACAAGGCTTGATCGGCCACGAAAATAGAGCGCGGGCTCTGTATGAATGGAACCTTCACTCTTGAGTAACAGCTCTGGTTCTTGATCTTCTGCGTGAGAGCTCTTAGTCTAGACCGCTTTAATAAACTAATTCCTATTTGACTAGAGTAAGAGACTTCTTACTTACACTTTCATAGGTTGGGGTCTAACAATCTCCCCCTAAGTGTAAATAAGGCTGGCTCTTACTTGAATTACAAAACAGAGAGTCTAATCAAAGCCAGAGGTTAAAAGGAACCTCTGAATTACATTCACTATCTAAAGAAGTACAATACGATTAGAATGAAAATTACATTGACTTAAAGATAGAATTTTTTTTTACAAAAGATAAGGTCTAAACATTTTGAAGTCTAATGAACTTCCTAATAAGTTCACAAAACACTAGCATGTTGCATATCGACCTTAGGATGATTCTTGCTTACTCTTTTGCTTCTGAGGAGTTGTCTATGCTCCTTACTATATTATCTCTGATGTAGCGCAAGGTAGAGTTTGAGTACTTGTAGTTCTAGTTATCTCAAAAGAAGATCTTCCTTTGTTGTGCGTTTCTAAATACCACTCCCACTTCTGGTTCCACCAATACTGTCCAAGAGGGGATGCTATTGATGCCCTGCAGATCTTCATTTGGTGCAGTGATAGTCAATTGATCCACTCCCAGATCCAGAGCTAGTTGAAAATCGAACTTGCATCTGAAGTCGAGAAGGTCTGTCATAGTTTGTCTTATAGCAGAGTTGGCCACAACATATTTAAGCCGCTTGTCCTCCTTGTGATATGTGAAGTAATATAGAGAGAGAAGATCCCACGGATTCAGATTTATAAGATCACAATCTGTGAACTTGCAGATCTGTTCGCGAGACCTCTCCACCATATACTCGTAAAAGATGATCTGGTTATGCGCGAAGGTACGCTTCTTGATGTCGATCACTTGCTTGATTCCATCGATGAAATAGACTACAGAGATGGGCTGTGTGTAGCAATTCAGGAACCTCTATTTGATATGCTCATGAACTATTGGATGAAGACTGATCTTTTGAACTGATGTCTCTTCTTGTAGGTTGTAGAGAAATTGGTAGATTTCCTCGTTGTCTACTTTGTCCTTGATTGGCTTATCAAGGGGTGTAGGCGTAAACAATGCGTCCATGCTTTCCTTGATCTTTTGTACTCGATCAGAGGGATGCTTTCGTTTTGGCTTGCTGCTTGTGCATTCAATATTTGTTCTGGTAGGTTTGACAGGGACCCTCTACCTCATAGCAGGTGTGACTACTCTGGTCCCTTGAGTAGGGACCCTAGCTCTGTGTGTATTTTGTTGTGGTGCAGGATCAGTAACCGTGACACCTTCTAGAGGAACGACAACAGGAATGGCCAAGAGTGTAGGATCGGCCACATTCACTACTACCACCTCTTCTTCTCTTTCTCTTGCTGGAGCAGCGGTGTCCATGGCGTATTCGGTTGATGAGGACAGAGCGAGGTCTGAATCATCTGATTCGTAGATGGATAGAAGATCTATCACATCTTTATTTTTTTTGTAGCCCAGTTGGCTCTGCCTAGGATGCCATGGGCATCTTTCGCTTTCTGAATGCCTCTGCTTGTTCTGGCACTGGTTGACTCTGAGCCTTCTACCTTGAAGGATCGTGTGCTGGTTGGCATGGGGCAGAGGATGTTGGTGCATAGGGGACAACCGTAGGTGTAACATTTGGAATGGCTGTTGGATACTTCTCCCCCTCTTGACAATTTTGAGGACCAGACTGCTCTTGGTCCTCATCATCGTCAAGTCTTCTCTTCTTCGACGGCTTGGCACAAGGAGAGGAGTCCATTCATCTTTTTGGCCTCTGCTTGAGGCATGGACTTGAGTTTCTCCTTAAATATTTAAGAAGATCTTCGACTGCATTGCCAACTCGTCAAATCTCGACGTTCGAGTGGTAGTTGAAAGCAGCCAGAGAATGTTTGATGGCGTTTGCTGCTTCTGTGGCTTTGTTGTTGAATTCGGATGTGAAGTTCGCCACCTTCTATAGAAGTCTGTCACCTAGAGTATTCATTGCGCTTTGAGTGACATAATCCACAGATACATTGAGAGGGATGATCGCATGGGCGTCATGAGAAGTTGACGCTTCACCCCTCTGCATGGATGCTATGACCTTTTGCAAAGCCTCTGCATTTTGTGCCGTCAATTCCTATAATGTATCGAGATGAGAAGCATTCATCAAAGACTCAGCTCTCAATACTGCTAAGGATGCTCATATCTCATCCAGAGCAGATGCAGAAGGGGACGGCTCTGCACGGGCCATGATGAGTTTTAGCTCTTCCAAGGAGCACCGCAAAGAGGTGACAAGGGATTGGAACTCTTCCCTTGTGACATATGTTGGTTGTGTGACCTCTGGCTCAACACATGGGCCAGATTGAGTCCCCGTTCCAGGGACACCTTCATTCACGACTTGGTTGATGTTGGTCGGGGAAGGATTTCCAACAGATCCTCGTGGTTCTCCTTGAGGAGGATCCACTTCCGATGTTCTATCATGAAGGGTGTCCAAGGCAGGTTAAGAGCCAGCCAGAGGACTCTCCATGAGTGGACAAGAAGGTTGGTCAAGAACCTCCATGTCTTTGTGCACCTAATCCTTGCTCTAAACAAGGTGGGGAGTCTATACGTGCAATGGAAATGAATTCCTCTGTGTGGGAAAGTGGCGTGATATGGGGAGACATATCACTTATGCGTTCAAAGGTTGCACCCTTTTGAGAGGGTGTTCCCTAAGGTGTGACTTCCCTTTGGCTGTCATGACCAGAGGTAGATACGACCTCTGGTTGGTTTGGCTGGCTTGGGTTCGAGGTGTGCACCTCTGTTTCAATGACCTCCGTGTCTCGACCACCGGAGTCAGATGATTTGTTTGCACTAGGAGTGTTGAGACGTATGTACCTATTTACCTCCGTGTCTCGACCACCTCTGTTTCAATGACCTCTGTTGCACCTCCTCCCTCTTCTCCTTCTTCTTCTTCCTCTTCACTCTCTTCTTCTTCTCCCTCACTCTCTTCTTCTTCTTCCTCACTCTCCTCACTAGAAGTATAGGACCTAGCAGTATCATCGAAGTGCTCTTGGTCATCCTCTCGATGAGAGCTAGAGGATTGATGAGCTTCTTTCCCTGCTCTGAGTCTGGCCTCTTCCCTTAGGTGTGAAATCTCTGCCTGTCGATCTTTTTCTGCTCGCTCTTGCTCTTCTCATTTACGAGCAAGTTCAGCCAGTTTAGCTTGCTCTGCTCGAGCCTCCTCTTCCTTTTTCTTTCTTTCCCTCTCCACCCTCTTTTTCTTTGCTTCCTCTTTCTTTCTTTCTTTCTTTCTTTCTCCCTTTCTTTCTCTAATCTCACAGCCTCTTCCTTTCCCTGATGCCTTAACGTGCCCTCTATTCTCTCTTCTTCTTCGGCTATTCCTATGCATGCCAGGGTTCGAGGCACTTGTTCTAGTGTCTCGTATGCACGTCTGTACGCTCTCCTTACTTCCTTTGTCTTCATATATGCAAATAGCTTCTTTGGAATGGGCCTTTCTGCCGCGTAGCCCTCTTTGTTGACGGTTGGCTTGTAGTGGGTGAGCACGTTCACTTTGTGCACGGGCAGATGACCCACGTCGATGTTGTTGTCGTCAAGAACAGCCCTTAAGAGATGACCCAATAAGCACGGAAACAGCAGAGATGGTAATTCCTTCCCTTGGGCTACTTCTTGACATTTCTTGGCCATGGCAGCCTTGAACTCTGTGTAGAGTATCAAGGAGTAATCCATGGAAAGATCCAAGACGATGCCGTATAGAATTTGAAGAATGTTCATGGAGCACATGTCTAAGCTCCCAATCTTCACAGTAAGTGATTTGTTTACCAATATGAATAGAGTGTTCCACATTAGAGGTAGGTATTGGCGACGGTACTGAGATGGGTACTGGATAGCCTTGTTGTACCCCAAAAATTTCAGAAAGGCAATGATCTCATCCCTAGATGGGAGAGGGGCCTACTCAGCAAGCCCTAGTTATGTTTTTGTTGGGATTTCAAGAACGCGGGAAAACAGGGACCTGGATATTCGAACACTGAAGAACTTTTTTGAAGATGAGACATAAAAGTCTCCAAGGATTCCTCTTTGAGAGTCAGTGATGGCGCAAGATTGCCAAAATTCATGGATGTACCTTTCAGGTACAAGGTCATCAGTGTTTGTCAAAGCAAAGTTCAGAAAGTGGAATTGAAGATGTTGATAATTGGGTGGTATTTTTGGTCAAAATTTTCGAGAGAAAGGTGTAGGGCATGGTTATTTGGTTTGATTGGAAGAGGAACCAAGTTTTGACTGGCTTCCTCAATGGTTTTCAGGGTTGTGGTGTGGGTTTGTGAGTTTTCAAATTCTGAAGATGACATTTTTTTTCAGGTTCTTGGTTGAAAAAGAAGGGTTTGAAGAAAAACTAGGGTTTCAAGAATCGGTTCGTGATTCTTAAAAGGTGTTCAGAAAAGGGTTTATATGACTTGCTTTGACAAACAGGATGAAGATTCGATAATTGAATGATGTTCCAGAAACGGGTTTGAGATCTTGAAGAAGAAACAATGGCGGTTGGAGAGTTGAAGACGACGAGTTCTTTTGAATTCTTTGTAAGTATAAAAAGAAATTTGGGGGTAAATAATTTGTTTAAATAGAAAAAGATAAAGCACTCGATTAATTGCTCCCCAATCGTCAGATTAAAATTGAAGCGGTTTTTTGCACAGCCTGTGGGGGAGCACCACGTGGACGGCCAGCTGCAAGTGGCGCCTCCCGCATTTGAAAAATTAAGCTCACAGGCGGTGACGCTTAGTTTAAATGACAGCTATTAAAAAATATTAAAAATAAGAACCATACACATTCTTAATAAAATATTATATTTTAGATTTTTAAAACAAATTTAATAAGTGTAAATACTTTGGTTTGTGTAAAATAGCAACCATTAGATAGAAGCTCTGTATGGGAGTACATAGTTGATGTATTTAAGTTGCTTGAGATTTTGAAAAGAACTAGAGTACTATATAAGAGAAAAATAACACACCTTAGTAACTCGTGGTTGGACAATACATGCCCTCTGTATAGAAAACTTGCTCTGTTTAGAGGCAGAGGCTCTGTATAGTACATATAGAGGCTCTGTCCTATAAGCATAGAAGTTTTGAAGCAGAGGCTCTGTATAGTACATACAAAGGCTCTGTGGGACATTATCTTGCACTCCCCCTTGCCTTGAGCTCTGCTTATCTGCTCCCCCTTAAACTATGCTTGGATCATATTTGACAAGTATTGCACAAGCATAATAACCAAGGTACAGAGGCTCTGTATGTACTATGCAGAGGCTCTGTATCATAACACAACTAGGACTTGAGCAAGAGGCTCTGTCTTATGGATCAATACAATAAACACAATACAGTCAGAAGTATGCATAAGAATGCAAAGACTCTGTATAGTACATACAGAGGCTCTGTGTCAATTGGAAAGATTGAGCATACCCAACATGCTAACCAAAAAATTAAATCACTTTTCATCAAGAGCCTTTGTAAAAATGTCAGCAAGCTGTAAATATTTACAAACGAAAAACATTTGTGAAGTCCAAAATCATACAAACATCATACGATCTTCAAGAATTAAGATGAATATAAAAGTAGAAAGAATATCTTCAAAGAATGATTAGATTGATAGAGAGAGAATTACAGCTGAAAATCTTGATTACACTTTGCTAATCACTTGGTAATGACAATTACAAAGAAAATACTGTTTATACTAGGAAATAGTAAAACTACACTATTACAAAATAAAGCTATTCTAAGGAGAAACTTGAATACAACTTTAACGCTCTAACTCAAACCCACCATTCTCCCTCTTTGGATTCAAGTTTGGACTCTTGTGAATTTCGTTTT
>NW_020201717.1:48316-50219 GCF_001531365.2 Cynara cardunculus var. scolymus
GCCATTTGAGCATCCATATTATCTTGAACAACCTTTAGGGCGCCGTCCAGGTATTCCCTTGACACGAAGTCGGGTAAACTCACTCCTAGTTCACGTAGAATACCAGTTGTAACAACAGTTGAATAAACTATTGTGCCTACGTTCAATGTTGGCATGATGTTAGCATTGGTAGGACTTCCGACCTGTCCTTGTGAAATGTCAAAAGACACCACTCTGGTCGTTCCAGCAAGTTCACTAAGAACTGCACTTGAAGCAACAGATGCTCCTGACTCATGTGTACCTATGTGTATCGGCTCTAGACTCAAGGTGCACAGAATCGAAGTCGTAGGTTGGGGCAGCTGCCTACTTGTTTCAATAACTACATTCTCCAAATGAGAAGTAGTTAGCATATGAGCTCTATCCCCTTGTGAAAATGAAACAATTGGTTGTTGAGAACCAATTGAGTGGATAGGAGGGGTGTGCAAATGCATAACTGGGCTAGTTATGTCTTGTTCAATACTAACATTCAACGGATGAATGTCAGTAGCATTTGTGGTTGCCCGGCAAAGTGTATCAGTTTGGATAGGAGCTTGATCTTCTTTTTCTGCTCCACTCTCACCGTCTCCATTTTCTTTTTCTTCCCTTTCTCTCATCCTCTCTTCATTTTCAACATTAACTCCCTCATCTCCTCCATAATCAGAGATATCTTGAAGTATGCGATCGTAATAATCACATTCCTCAACATTGAAAGACAAAGACTGCAAGCTTGGACAAGGTTGCTGAGTTAAATATTCAGGAAAAATATCATCTATGTCATCAACAATAGTACCAATTGCTATATTTTGAGCTGGAATGGATTGATCACGATCTTCAGTTTCACCATTATCATCATCCTGATCATCATCTTGACCATTACCAGAATCTGCCCCATAATHAGAWTCAGTAGCTTCCGAACTTGAAGTTGAGGAAGTACTGACAGTTGGAGTGCTTTGCTGATCAGGCGCTCCCCCCGCCTGTTCACCCCTCTCAGATTCTTTTTCTCTCAACTCAGTTCCCTGTTCAGGTAACCCTTGTTCCTGAACACTCTCTTCTAATTCTAACTGCTCTCTCACAGCTGAGGCATGGGGTGATCCGTGGGCAAGTTCAACTGGTTCTGGTTGAACTATTGGATCTATCACTCTCCTATAGTCTATTACACACTGAGCAGTCCGATCAGCAAGGGCAATCAGTTCTGGGGGTACTGGCATTATAGAGTCCAAGTCTTCCACTTCAGTATGTTGTCGAATTCTGGTCATGACAAATGTAGGCCCTTTTTCAGCGTTTGGCCTGGCTGGAATATCTTTGTTAGCATTCATCATGGCCTTAATGAACAATTGTAGAAATCTCTGAAATGGCACAAATTTTCGAGCTTTTGATGGGAATCTTTTCGCATTGACTAGCTCTACCAACTCATTCCATATGACTAAGGCGTAGTCATAGTTTCTTGAGAAGACGACACCATGAAAGAATTTAAGGAATGAGCTACTGCATGTATCTATGCCCGCTGTCTTAGACGTCAGACATCTATTCAAAATAGAGAATAGTAAGTGCCAGATTGAAGGCAGGAATCATCTTTTGAATTGAGTTGGGTTGTTCAGAACTGCCGAGTATCCTAGACGCTTGATATCCAGACAAAGTTGTTTGTCTGATATAAAATCTTCAAAACCAGTAGAGCATGGTCCGGGTAGAAGAAGAATTCTTCTAAGACGCTTCAATGTCAGACGACTGACAAATTCGTCAACTTCGCCTTGAAAGTAAATAGCGTCCCCGTCTTTTTCTAAAGTCAGTGTGCTCCAGAATTGTTGTAAATACACCATCGGAACTGGTGTATTTGCAGATACAGAATATGAAGTAGGATGGCCTTTCAGGATTTCTATAATGATCA
>NW_020201717.1:51744-52747 GCF_001531365.2 Cynara cardunculus var. scolymus
GAATACGGACACATGAACTCATCGATTTAGTTATCCGCTCAATCCCTTRCAAAGTATATCTAATCTTATCCGGATAAGAGTTTCTCATATAGCCTTTTGTCTGGATATCTAAATTGGACAATAAATCGGTCAAGTGTTGCCTCGATTTTTTTAATAAATCGGACAAGCATTATCCGGATTAGACTAAATCGGCCAAATACTTATATTTCAAAACTCAATTATCTTTCAAAAATTAGATAATACTTAAAATACCTGTAAGAAAAATATAAGCTATTAGTTCAAAACAGATAAAATTCACTCCCCCTCAAAATATRATCAGATAAAAGAAAACATACTCCCCCTCAAATATAGATTCCCACAATCAAAAAAATTTAAAATCAGATAGAAAAAATTGAAATACTGATATTTGATTAAATGAATTTGAATTAAACCCAATTCAATAAATTGAATTGTTTTTAATAAAAAATCAAATTTTCAAATTTAACATACCTAACTTAGATACAAGAAAGCTAAAACGTTTTTCATCTAGAGCTTTCATAAATAAGTCAGCTAATTGAAATTCAGTATTTACAAAATACAGTTCAATAGTTCCTTTCTCTACATGATCTTTAATAAAATTATACCAGATATATATATGTTTGGTTTTAGTATGTTGAACGGGATTACAAGAAATAGCAATAGCACTTTTGGAATCACAGTAAATAGGAATTTTATTAAAATAAAACCCGTAGTCTCTGAGCTGTGTCTGCATCCATAGCACTTGAGAATAGCAGCTTGCAGCAGCTACATATTTTGCTTCGGCCGTGGAAATGGAAACACAGTTTTGTTTCTTTGATGCCCAGCTGACTAACTTGTCTCCCAAAAACTGTAGATGTCATGTTGTACTTTTCCTGTCCAACATACAGCCTGCATAGTCTGCATCTGAATAAGCTGTCAGTTCAAAACCAGTACCCTTGGGATACCAGAGTCCAAGATTAGCAGTCCCTTTAAGATAAAGAAAAAT
>NW_020201718.1:0-7390 GCF_001531365.2 Cynara cardunculus var. scolymus
AATATAATAAAGTGTCCAAGTTCAGTTATGTACCTGTAGATTCAAAATTACATTGACCAGATGTAATCCGAAAATACCTTACACACTGACCTCTTAACTTATCATATTTATTTCAAAGGTTCTAACTATGTCTGGGACCCTAATATGCGATAGAATAGTTTAAGTCTAGGCATCATCATGCAATTGATCACCTAAATCCCTTAAACTTAGGCTCTGATACCAATTTGAAACACCCCAAATCCACACATTGCATATAACACATATTTCATATATAGAATACATGTTTTCCCCTACATAGGTCCTTGATACAAGAGTCTGTAATATAAAAGACACAACCCAAAAATTCCAAAAGTACAAGTTCTTGTATCCTAGCATCTATGCTTCCAAAACAGCTAAGCATATAGATAAGTAATTCACATAACACTCTTTCCCTTATAATCATTACCTGCACATATAATTTGAAAACACAAAAATGAGGGTTAAACATGAATGTCTAGTGAGGTTCCCTTCTATGTAATGCAGGGTGAAGATCACCAAAACATTTATTTCAAATCATTCAATATATGAAGCAAACCTAAAAACATACTGCTTTGGTCCATCGGACCTCTGGTTTCAAACAACACTTAGAAAATWTTTCGACAACCAGGACCAGAGCCCCTTTGGTCTCTCTTCCAGAGCTTCTGGTCTTCACGACCAGAGCCTCTGGTTTCACTAACCAGACTTAGAATATAATTCGATATTTAGGACTAGAGCCCCTCTGGTCTCTCTTCCAGAGCTTCTGGTCTTCATGACCAGAGCCTCTGGTTAAACCAACCAGACTTTGAAAATATTTCAACACAGGACCAGAGCCCCTCTAGTCTCTCTTCCAGAGCCTCTGCTCTTCATGACCAGAGCCTCTGGTTGTACTAACCAAAACTTTACTCATATAAGTGATCTTTAGATAAACTCTCAATCAATAAGATACCATTTTTCATAAAACAAACAATTATAAAAAGTTCATGTTCGACCAGAGCCTCTGGCTGTACTAACCAGAGCTTCTGGTTCCAAATACATGACCAACCAGAGCCCCTCTGGTTCAACGTGTAAATCAACCAGAGCTTCTCTGGTCTGTTTTTCATAAAAAGACTAAGTATAGAGAATCTTTTGAAATACCATTTAAAAATAAAGATTTAAAGCACTGAGCTTGCTTTTCAAAGATATAAAGCTTATTTTCCAAACTCATAAATTCATAAAAGATTTTGCAAAATGAATTAGTATCTAGTATCCTCTGATTCTATTATGAGGGTCAATCAGGGCCCCTTTGGTCCTTGCAAGGTATAACCAGAGCTCCTCTGTTTCCTCATAATCAATGCTTTTACCCAAAGCATCAACAATCACGAATTATATTATCTCCAATACCATCACATCATTATCATCATTTCTACTAAAGACAACATCTCTAAATCCTCAAATCACCAAGAAGTGAGAACTCGAATCTGTTGTAACTCTAATAGTTATCATGGTATGAGTTAGGCGATGCCGAGAATGTCCCACCTTATATCCTCCAGATTATCTCCTTTGCATGATGTTCCACCCTTATATCCTCCTACTCATTAATATGAAGTAGTTCATCCAAAGACAGACCTCAGTTACCTATCAGAGTGAACCTATTCACAATCCTCAAACCACTATCATGGTCAAAACCTTTTATTCTCAAGAACAATATGTTCTCCCAAAAAAGTTTAAAACTCTTGTTTTTCTGTAAACTCTTTCAAACTGTTTTAAAAACCCGGMTACTGTKTAATTCTCTCCAAAACAGTTCCAACAATAGATTCAAACAACAACTTCTCAAGGCTGTTGAAGAACACAAATCTATTTCATATTTATCAAAACCAGATTCCAAAATAACAACATCATAAAACTGTTAAAAACAATTTGTCATCTTAACTACAAAACCAATATCAAACTCAACAGTTGATACACAAATATATGAGGAAAATAGTTTCAAAACCACTCACAGTTTATAATCAACGGTAGTTTAAAAACTCATCTTATCAAACAGATTTCTTAAGATAATCACACAGCGAAAGCTTTATTCTAGCACAGAGTCTTCAAGAACACTTTTCACCGCCAAGAAACTTTCTTTCTCTTTCAATTGAAATGATAAGATAAAATCTTATCTTTTATTTCTTTAAGTACTCTCACCAAGGCGGTGAAGATTATTTTAGTTATAAAAACACAAAGGCGGTGAAAGTTTCCTCCAATAGAAATAATCTTGGGCTGTGGTTTTGCATTATAAAATTCATGATTTCTTAACCATGAAGATATAAGTTTTTCAATAATAAAATAATGATTCCACCCGAATCATTAAAACATAATAAACACCACCTCATGTATGCTTCACACCACATGCATACATGTATAAATCATTTATGGAATGTCATGCATACACAATATCATGTATTTCAACTTCGACATGCATATTTCACGTAATCCACATAATAAGCACGTATAAATTACCTCGACCCAGGTTATGTGAAACCCGTTTATAACACAAAGGGGGTTTTCTCCTACTTTCTTAAAGATCGAAGAACATGGATCATAGGTTATCATCCTTTTTAAAGACATTTTCGTGTCTTTGATGAATAATCTCCCCTCTTAAATTCTCCAGAAATTTAACTAAAAGATCAAGTAGTAGGAGTAGGAGGATGAAAACTTTTGTTATTTTATAAAAGTAGGATAACTAGTATCGTACCTTTTTCTTAGGATCTTGAATATTCTTCAAGATTGACAAAACTTCTTGAAGGTTTCCTTGAAGGAATCCGCTGGAGGATGGTTTGTTTTAGAGAGATAGATGAAAACCTAAGCTGAGAATTTTGGAAATGAGAGTTTTTCAAAGGATGTGGGGTATTTATATGAGGATTTTTAAACAAGGAAATGGGCTGGCTTCTAAAGGCCCAAACCCAAATAAAACTTTTATTTTCTTAAATAATAATAAGCCCACTTAGATTTAAAATCCACCTAATAATTTACTAAAAATCATTTGGACATTTAAATGAGACATTTGCATTTTAAATTTTTAAAATTTTATAATATCAACTTTATTTTATTTGCAGCATTTCTAAAATATTTGGCATTACGCAAGTTAACTTCATCAGATACCTGCCGTGGCGTGATCTTCCAAACTACACCTGGGAACTAAGTCAGATGTACTCTAACCACCATGACTAGATCCTAATAAATTTATAATTGTAAATATAGGATCTATAATAAAGTGCTAACCTCAGGCTCAGAAATGACCGAACGTCACACAGCCTTTGTCCGGTTTAAGGAGAATCCGCACAATATGAATTATAAATCATAATAACCAGTTCCAATAACTGCTGAAATATATGCAAATAGAATATACTCAAAGCTTAATACACTCACCTTACAAAAATGTTGAACGGATTTGAACTTGTGATTTACCAGTCTGAAATCTCTCAATTGTCTTTTGTACTGAAGATTTTCAGCAACCCTTATTTTCTCATATGCACTTGCTATAAATAGCAAGTGAATAAACCGCCATCACATAAAATTTATTCATAATCACCACTCATACACACACACATCTAATATATATATATATATATATATCTATACTACATATATAACCATTTAGACACTTATCTTAATTACAAACAACAAGGCACAAAGTACTGCCATTTTATGCATAATTTTAAAAAACTCTTAAACACAAGTTATAAAGCATAATGTACAACTTGTTGATGCATTGACTTTTAAACCCAATTTCGGAAGGTTTCAGGCTCCCTTTCTTGTCACAATCTCCCACATTTGTGTTTCAAATACACTTCTTCAACTTTTACCTTCCCAATTCAGATTCAAATTTCAAAATTCAAGTTGCAAAGCTTCAAAACCATGGTTCATCTCCTATACGTCTCTCCATTATTGCTCTCCTCCACCAGAATTCAAAATTCAAGATGCAAAGCTTCAAAACCATGGATTCCATCTGCTAGAGTCCACCAGAACTGGCTTTCCAAAACCCTAGCCGATTCATTTTCTAAATAATGGTGATTTTCTTTTCTCCTCTTATTATGACTCAATCGTCTATCATTTTCTGTGAGTTTATATAATCTGGTTGATAATTTTGAATTTCTTGACCTTTCTCTACTCGCTGCACAAAACCCTTTCCGGTATTTTTGGTGTTCGTTTTCATCCAGGTTCCGGTATTGTGGGTTTTCTTTTTGTCTGATTTAGTTGGTTTTTGGTTATAATAGATTTGGCATCTAAAGCTACGTTTTTGGCATATTCGACATCTGAGGGTGTGTATCTTTTTAAGATTCATGATTTTTGAGTAGTTTTGCTGGAAATGATTTTCTACCTCAAATGCCGACCTTGAACATTTACGAGGTTTGGATGCTTTCTTTAATTTTAGCTACTATACACCATCCAGAGAAATATGTATTGATTACAAACTATGAAGTTGCGATTAATGTTCATGGTAAATCAGAATCATTGCAGCAAGTTCCTAATATTAAGTTTTCATGATTCTTGATCAGGGTGCTGTAGATCTGTTGATTCATGTGTACAAGGAAGAGTTCCAAAATGTCGGAGGTTATCTCGTAATGAAAGGTTCATTGGCAAAACTGTATGAGACGTATGAACTGTAGGATTCCCAAGTTTCTATTTACACCAGGAAGATTTTGACTGGTTTGAATTACCTGAATGATCGATTAGTAGTTCATAGGTAAATCTTCTTTCATTTTGGTGCTATCTATGAATGTATCCTGCCCAATTTTTCTAATTTGACTGTTATATTTTAATGTAGTAGAGATATCAGATGTGCTAATATATTGGTAGATGTTAGTGGATCGGTGAAGCTTGCAGATTTTGGATTGGCAAAGGTAAGTAAAGAACAACGTTTTTGTTCTTCAATATCATCTTCTTTTCTCCATATGATTATTTTCTAATACAGTTGACTATATCTATCTTGTTAAGGAATGCTTATCAATATCCTTCTCCACTCGAGTTAGAAAGCTTTCAAGTATATATTATACTGCCTTCACTCTCGCTTTGCTTGTATCCACAAATGTCTCCAAAGAATTCTGTAGGTGGCATAACAATTTCTCTATCTCATCTTCTGGAAATTTAATTTATATCCAAGTTATACATTGATGAGAACGTTCAAAGATTGATCCACAGGTACTCAGCCAACTGGAATACTAGATTATGGTCCATTTGATCCTACTGAAATTGCTTCAATTCCATCTCTGTACCCGTATAACAATGTAATAAGTAGTTTTTATGTTGCTTTCAACGCGTTACGTTGTAGAAATTAATATTAATGATACCTTTTGTTTCTTATTTTTAGTCAACTCGGAACTGGAAAACAATGAGTAGTGCCTTTGATGTCCTTTATGTGCTGCAGAGTGCGGGGTATATGAAATTCGAGTATTTTGTGGTAACATTCCACTAAATGATGGTATTCCATGTATAAAGGTAGTAAGTGCAGGTATTTTGATAGTCTGAATTTAGTTATTCAAGTGATACTTCCTCTTGTATTTATTTTAGTAGTGCCACACAGTACATGGGTCAACCGTCAATGGAGCCACTGGTTTTGACATTTCAAGTACATGTCAAACTAATGTTTCAGAATTGTGATTCATGCAGTGCAGGTACACCACTGGGACAACTTTATCTATTTTCTTCAGGTTGTTAACGACTTGTTGAATCTAACAGGACAAAACCCCTAAGAAACAGTCATACATGTTGATTATGTAATTGTATAGCACTAATCTTACTCTTATCTCTAAATTTGTTCATGTTACACTTCATTTGTCTTGATTTCATGGCTGCTACTTTAGGTTGTTTCTATAAACAAACCCCTTGTTTGTTTGCAAGTGATGTTACCTAGCATCATTAGAAGCACAAATTTTAAAAAGTAGCTACTGACTAACTTTATGATGAGGAGTTAAATAGGTAGTTGATCATAAAAGGTTTATCTTCTTTGCAAATACGTTGATCAATCATAAATTTAGTGTTCATAGTTTGAAGGTAACGGTTGATTTCCTATAATAGTTTTCGTCACCATTAATGTGATATGTTGGGGAGGTCCAAAAAAGTTATGCCCATTAGAGATTATAGTCAGGTTCATTTCATTTAGGATGTTTTCATTAATCTGCATCACAGCAACTCAATGATGTTCCCAACCCTTCTCTTTCTTGACCCCTACCTGCGATTGATGTTGTTAAGCATTGGGCCATAGGGCGTGTGTTTCTCTCTTTTACTAAGCCTCCATCAGTTCCCTTTATAGTGCTCTACAGTTTTTGGTTTTGTTTCAAAAACTCTATTCCTGCTGTYAACWGCCCCTTGGTTATGTTTTGAAGAGGTTTAAATTGGTTTGTCGTCTTTTGTTTTCACTTCATCCAGGTAGGACTAATTCTGTTAAGAAGTTTGAAGTAGTCCTAGATGCCAAAKAATGCCTCACCATAGCTTAATGTATATACAATCATAACGTACTATTTTATATTTGTTAATTTAAATCTTTCCGACCACATCAATTGTCGACCATCGCAACTTTCAATCACCACATCAAATTGGTTGCTTGGTGTAAGCCTTTCGAATTGTTTGGGGACTTGTGACGCATATACACAGGTGTAACAAGATATGGTAGGAATTGTTGTTGGTCTTGGAAGACTTTGTGCTCTAATTAGACGACAGGAAGTATTATAAGCAAATTGTCTGATAAGAATGACGAAGATTAGTCAATTGAAAACTTTCTTGACGTAATCCAACAAGCTCGATCTGGAACAGGGAAGACTCAACCTTTTGCTCTGGTATCCTTCAACAACTCGACTACAATGTGGTCGAGTGTCAGGCCTTGGTTCTGGCACCTACCCGTGAACTTGCACAGCAAATTGAAAAAGTTATGCGAGCACTTGGGGACTATCTTGGTGTGAAGGTCCATGCTTGTGTTGGTGAAACCATCGTTCATGAAGACCTGCGCATCCTCTTGACTGGTGTCCATCATGTTTTTGGTACCCCTGGTCGTGTCTTTGACATGCTCAGGAGGCAGTCACTTCTAGCATGTTATGTTTGCGACCTTAACATAAGTTTTGCTTACATGGGGGAGCAAAACTCCACCTATAGGTTTAATTACTTGTTTATTATCTTCTTTCTTTTGATAGGTAGGAATAAAATGATCATCAATCATCTGGACAAGCTATTTGTGACAAGTGATACTGCTACCATCATGAATGAACTTTAGATTCAGCATCCTGCAGTGAAAATTTTGGTTTTGGCAGGGAAAGCCCAGCAGGAGGAAATTGGTATGGAGCCAACCTAACAGTTTCATTTGCAGTGGAGCTTTTACAGGGTACAGAAGACCTCATTAGGATGGGACTGCATCTAA
>NW_020201718.1:9385-17642 GCF_001531365.2 Cynara cardunculus var. scolymus
TTTGGTTTTTTACTCTTGGTGTAAATCGAACACATTTGTGGAGTCGTTTAAATATGTTGGATTTTAAATATATTGGATTTTAAACTGTCATACAATTTTTTTCATCGATAGTTTGTAATTGGAACCATAACTCTTATTTATTCAAATTGTATTAATATGTAAAGACCAAGTATAATATATATCATCGCTAAATCTTATCTTATAAAACCAGTTGAACTTCAAAATCGTTAAAATTCATGGATCCCGCCGCATTGCGCGGGTACACAACTAGTATATATATATATATATATATATATATATATATAAAGTTATAGATATATACTAATTTCTAAATCTATAACCAAAATTATGAAACCTGAATATTACAACATTCCCTCCTTAAAACAATTTCGTCCCAGAATTCCATTTAAACAAAAAGATAAGGATACTTCGTCCGCATTTCTGATTCTGATTCCCAGGTGGCGTCTGGTCCCTTATGATAACGCCATTGAACTTTTAGTAACCCAATCTCTTTGTTT
The DNA here is from genome assembly GCF_001531365.2 of Cynara cardunculus var. scolymus. Taxonomy (NCBI): domain Eukaryota; kingdom Viridiplantae; phylum Streptophyta; class Magnoliopsida; order Asterales; family Asteraceae; genus Cynara; species Cynara cardunculus. Next base: position 9,904 of record NW_020201718.1, read on the forward strand.
TGCAACTTCTTTACTTTATAATCAGTAATCTGTTCAGGGGTTTCTTCAAAGCATAATATCTCATCCACCTTAATTTCAGGTAAAGGTACTGCCATAACTGGACTTATTAGACACTTCCTCAAATTCGACACATGAAATGTGTCATGGATCCCACTTAATTCTAATGGAAGTCCTAACTTGTAGGCTGCTTCCCCAACTCTTCCCACAATAGGGAATGGTCCAATATATCTTGGACTTAACTTCCCTCTTTTTCCAAAACGTACCATTCCTTTCCAAGGTGATACTTTCAACATTACTCTATCACCCACTTGAAACTCAATCGGCTTCCGACGTTTATCTGCATAACTTTTTTGTCTATCTTGTGCCATTTGCATTCGTTCCTGTATCATTCCAAGTTTATCTGCAGTTTAGTGAACTAACTCAGGCCCAGCTAACTGTTTTTCACCTATTTCATTCCAACACAATGGAGTTCGACATTTTCTCCCATACAGAAATTGGAAAGGTGCTGCCTGAATACTTGAATGGTAGCTATTATTGTATGCAAATTCCACTAGAGCCAAATGACTATCCCATGATCCACCAAAATCAATTATACATGCTCTAAGCATATCTTCTAAAGTTTGGCTAGTTCGTTCACTCTGTCCATCAATCTGAGGATGATAAGCTGTACTTAGCTTAATTTGCAAACCCATTTCTCTTTGGAAGCTCTTCCAAAACATAGAAGTGAAACGACTATCTCTATCAGAAACAATTGATAGAGGAACACCATGTCATGTCACTATCTCATCAATGTATAATTTTGCCAATCTCTCCATCGAATATGACTCTTTCATGGGTAAGAAGTGTGCAAATTTAGATAACCGATCTACTATCACCCATATAGCATCATACCCTTTGATGTTCTCGGCAATTTGGTTATGAAATCCATAGTGATATGATCCCACTTCCACACCGGAATTTCTAAAGATTGTAACTTACCATAAGGACGCTGATGTTCAATCTTTACTTGGAGACATGCCTGGCCACCAATAATGTTGCTTCAAATTCCGATACATTTTATTGGTACCTGGATGTATTGCAAAACGTGACTTATGAGCCTCACCCAAAATACGTTTCCTGATATTACCATAACATGGTACCCAAATTATGTTCCTGAATGTCACACCCCGCTAAAGCGGAAACGCAAGATGCAACAGGCAAGTGTGTCACAACAACCATTAATAGATAACGAGTTTAAGTTTTACATAATAAAACGAGTTTAATATTACAAACCAAAATTTTATAAAACTCATCATTTGCAAAACTTCCAACTTATCCAAATCAGCTTAGCCACGAGTATGCTCCCAGGTGAAACAAATCCTACTTACCTCCTGAAAAGCATGGAACATAAAACGAGTCAACTACAAAGAGTTGGTGAGCTCATAGGTTTTTCACATGCATAAAACATTTTAATGCATAAATCAAATATTTGCAAACTTATGCGAAACTTTTGCACTTAATAAATGTAAATCTTCCACGATGTAAAAACTTGGGACGCTACTGAGCCTTACCTGACCAACTTGCCCCATTAATTTACGAACGACCATGAGTAGCCTGTACACTACTTAGGTCCCACAGTTCGTTATAGTACTAATTCAGCGGTGGTCCAAATTCCACATGATTAGACAAAGAAAACATAGGTAGAGTGCACCCCTTTTTGGGTGGGACTGTCAATACAATAGCGGCTATCCACAATACCACGGCCCGGGGACATGCCCGAGTTAACAGGTAGCATTTACGGACGGGGACTTTATTTGGAAACATACTCTCAAGCACATCAATTTAGCATTTATTCTAGAGTGCAAAAACGGTTAATAAATCATAACATAGTAAACCCRACTAAGCAGTTCCTTAGTCCAGAGGTTTTAAACAGAGTTTGACTAAGCAGTTCCTTAGTCCAATAGTTTCAAAAAAATAACATGCATAGTTTGCTTAATCTCATGCTTTTGCCCCAAAACAATAATCAAAGCATTAAAAGTGGGGCCGTGAGAACTCACAAATTTGCTGATGAATATTCAGAGGTTGACCCTAGAAGCTTTCAATGCTCGCTCGATCTTCCTAAACAGACCAACAACCAGCGCAAAATCACTTAAGGTTTCTTGCCCAAGCTAAAGCAGAGTTACTTTCCATGCAATGCCATCAAGTCTTTACAAATTAAAGTTGATATTTTAATATTTTTACCCTTTTTTAAAAAAAAACCTTCCAAAATCCTTATTATGATGACATTTTTACATAATCCAAAACAATGATGACAGCCGCCAATTTCTAATATCAAGAATTTTTTAGTAGGTTTGAGTCTCTTCTTAAATACCCTGTAACCTTGAGTTACACGCCCCCAAAACAGATTGCATGCTCCAAAAATGACAGCAATGATGGGGTTTCAAACTTATCATTTTCAAGAATTTAAACTCTAATTTGAGCCATCATCCTTGAACAAAACCCAGAAAAATATTTTCCGATTCCATTACATTCTTGAAAATAATAAAACTGGTTTTGAGATGCATGCAAGGCTCAACTATGCATCAAAACATAACGTTTGATGATCCAATTCCACATGCAGTGAAAAAAATCTCTTCTACTTCCTTAGAGCTTAAAGATTATGGATTATTGATTATCATCCTATGAAGACATTTTCATGTCTTTGATGCATAACCTCTCCTCTTTAACTCTCTAGGACTCCTAAAAGATCGAGTAGGGGAAGTAGATGGGTGAAAACGTTTGGAATTCTGCAAAGTGGGTTAACCAGAATCATACCTTTTTCTTAAAGACTTGATTGTTCTTTAGCGTTTGACAGAAATACCCTGAAGATTTTGCTTAAAGGAAATCGGCTGGGAGGTGGATGATTTTAGAGAGAGAGAGAGAGACGGTTTAACAAGAATAAGAGAGTTGAAAATGAGAGTTTTCAAAAGATGAGGGGTATTTATATAAGGATTTTATTGAGGGAAATGGGCTGGTCTTTAAAGGCCCAATCCAACAAAACTTTTATTTTTCCATAAGAGAGATTTAAACCGACTTAAATTTTCCAACAAAGATGAAATAACACAAATAGCTCCAAACTCCAACTTTTGATAAAACAAGTGGACATTCAAATGGAACCTTTGCAAAATTTAAAATTAAGGAAAACTCAAAACGTCAACTTTATTTTTATTTAACGAATTTTTAAAAATAATTGGCATTGCATAAGGTAACTTAATCTGATCTCCTACCAAAACGCGACTTTCTCAACAAAATTTAAGAGCTAATACCAGAAAGGTTCTAATCACTTAAGACTAGATCCTAGAGAAATATAAATTCTAATATAGGATCTGCAATGGGATGCTAACCTGAAGCTCAGAAGTGTCGGGATGTCACATTGAATTTCCAGAATTCTCTATCATCTCTTACTAGATTAGATATTAATCCGCCCAATCTTTCCTGTTTAATCTTATCCTTCTTCGTTGCCTCATACTGAAATCCTCGCAATTCATCCTGAATACTGGGTAGCAACTCAACTCGTAAAGCTGTAGCTTTGATAGTTTCACTTTTCTCTTGTCGGCTTAGCACATCGGCTACTACATTTGCTTTTCCTGGGTGATACAAAATTTCACAATCATAATCGCTTACAAATTCCAACCATCTTCTCTGACGCATATTCAGATCCTTTTGATGGAAGAGATGTTGTAAGCTCTTATGATCTGTGAAGATTTGACATTTCGTTCCATATAAATAGTGCCTCCATATCTTCAAAGCAAACACTACTGCCTCCAACTCCATATCGTGAGTAGGATACTGCCTTTCATGATCTTTTAACTGTCGAGAAGCATAAGCTATTACCTTTCCACGTTGCATTTGTACACAACCCAAACCCATCTTTGATGCGTCACTATAAACTACAAAATCTTCCATTCCATCTGGTAAAGATAGAATTGGTGCACTACATAACTTATCCTTCAATATCTGAAAAGCCAGAGCTTGTGCTTCATCCCACTCATATTCCACATTCTTCTTGGTCAGCTTCGTTAATGGAGTAGCTATACGAGAGCAATCTTGTATAAACTTACGATAATACCCAGCCAATCCAAGAAAACTTCTGACAAGGTTGGAGTCTTTGGAGCTTCCCATTTTTCAATAGCTTCAATCTTGAGTGGATCCACTTTAATCCCTTCGTTTGAGATAACGTGTCCCAAAAACTGAACTTCTCGCAGCCAAAATTCACATTTTGACATCTTGGCATACAATTTCTCTTGTTTCAACAATTCCAGAAGTAATCTTAAATGATGTGCATGTTCTTCTTCTGACCGAGAATATATCAAAATATTATCAATGAAAACAATCACAAATTTTCCAAGATAGGGACGACACACCCTATTCATCATGTCCATAAAGGCTGCAGGCGCATTTGTGAGTCCAAATGGCATAACCAGAAATTCATAATGMCCATAACGTGTACGGAATGCCGTTTTCGACACATCTTCATTCCGAATTTTCAATTGATGATAACCAGACTGTAAATCAATTTTTGAAAAATATGTAGTCCCAACCAATTGATCAAACAAATCATCAATTCTCGGAAGAGGATACTTATTTTTGATTGTTAGTTTATTCAGCTCCCTGTAATCAATACACATCCTCGTTGATGCATCCTTCTTTTTGACAAAAAGTATCGCACACCCCACGGGGAAGTACTTGGTCGGATAAAACCTTTATCCAACAATTCTTTCAATTGCGACATTAACTCTTTTAACTCAGAAGGAGCTAATCTATATGGTGTACGTGCAACAGGTGTTGCTCCAGGAAGTAATTCAATCTGAAATTCTATCATTCAGTCTGGAGGTAGACTTATCAAATCTTCTGGAAATATTTCAGGAAATTCCTTTACGACTGGGATATCCTTCATCTTTCCCTTCTCTTTCTTCATATCTATAACATATGCAAGAAAACTAACACACCCCTTCTGTACATACTTCCTAGCCTTTAGAACTGAAATTAGGCTAGAGTAACGATCCCATTGATCTCCATAAATCACAACTCTTCCTTTTTCAGGCAAGTCTATATGAATCATCTTTTCATTACAGACTATGTTGGCTTGGTTTTCAGCTAACCAATCTATGCCTATAATTATGTCAAATTCCCTTAAAGGCGAAAGAAATAACTGTATAGGCACCTCACACCCTTCTATACTTATAAAGCATTCATTTATCCTTTCCTTAATCAAAACTTCACTATCATTTGCTGTTTCCACAATTAGATCCTCACTCAATGCTTTAGATTCTAAATGTGCACAGTTAACAAATGATGGTGATACAAAAGAACGAATTGCACCCAAATCAAATAAAATTTTGGCACATACTGAGTTAACAAGGAATGTACCTGTTACCACTTCAGGGTGCTCTTCCGCCTCACCTCTTGTAATCTGAAAGGCTCTTCCTCTTGCAGACTCCCCACGTCTTATTTCTCCTCTACCACTGGTATTAACACGATTATCCATTTGTCCATGACCTGTTGGCACATAACCAGATCCTCGGCCCCCATAATATCCAGATCCCCTTCCTCCAACAAAACCAGACCCTCGACCTTTAGCTTGCAGACAATTGGCGTTTACATGTTGAGATGAATTACAAGTAAAACACCTCCGTGTCATCCGACAATATCGAGCTATATGTCCTGGTTGCTGACATCTAAAACATACTCGAGATTCTGTATTGCAAATTTCCCTGATGTATTTTATGACATCGGATACACGCTTTATCTGCAAACCTTGAAATTGGTCAATTCAATTTTTCCATAAACCTTGGTCTATGGAAATCAGTTACTGTAGTTTCCCCTTTTTTTTCTCTCCAACCATTTCTTGTGGTTGCCGGTTAATATCTTGTTCCAGTATTTCAGCAGCATCAACTGCCGCCTGAAATATTATCGGATTCCTGGATATCACATACGTCTGAAGACTCCAATCCCCAGATATACTTTCTCACTTTACTGTTTTAAGATATTATATAGGCTTCAGCAAACCTAGATTGTTCAATGAAAACTTCTGTATACTGGCGGACTGACATGTTTCCTTGTTCAAGACGAAGGAAATCATCTTCCAACTTTCGTACTGCAGCTTCAGGACAATACTGCATTTTAAACTTAACCACAAATTCTTCCCACAACTTGGTCTTCAAAATGTTCGGCTCTGAATTGGACAGGACTTGCCACCAGTACAAAGCACTTGATCTCAGACGTGACACAGCAAACATAACTTTATTCTCTTCTGCACTTTTACTGATTTGTAGACTCAGCTCTATCTCCTTAAGCCAACACATAGCTTTAACAGGATCACGCTCACTAGAAAACTTGGGAGGTTTACAAGCAAGAAACATTTTGATATCTCCTCCTTTTTGTACTGAGGAGGAAGTAAGGGGTACAAATGTACCAGTTACCGGTGTACTAGCTCCGGCTTCCTCCTGATAATCGGGACTTCTTACTACTTCTGGATTATTTTGAGTTGTACGTCCCAACAAATTCACCAAATTTTCTTGGAACTCTTCCAATTCTGCTGCCAACATTTCTTGAGTAATAAATCCAGGATCAGGACCATTGTGTCTACCCCTTGCTCTTCCTCTTCCATGACCAGACATTTAACTTTCTTGAGCTGACAGTTCTTGTTCTTGTCTAGTACCTCTACCTCTTCCTCGACCCCTGCTATGACTTCGCGTTTCTATTGTCATTACATTTTCCAGGTCCTCTCCTTGTGTTACTTTTCTTCTTCCCCGACCTCTTCCATAACCAGTAGAGGTCCTTTATGATTGATTGGGATTATCTGCCATTACTCAGTATATAACTCTTTCTGTTTCATTTAAACACACATGATTATTTTCATAATCAAAAGATAATAACACATTCATCCTCAAGTCTATCCATAACTCAGATTATATYAAWYATATATAATCTATCTTTCTCATAATAGGTTCAGCTATAACATATTTCCCATGTTCATAGACCCAGTGAAACCTATTATCATAACTTTCCACACCTCTAGTTTAAGTCTTAGTATTTCGCAAATACCCAGATCCCTTAAACTAAGGCTCTGATACCAACTGTAACAACCCACATATTCTATATACCGATAATCCACATATATATATACTCATAACACAGAATGAAATATCATTTACAAAACATGTGCTAAACAAAGATTCTCTTGAATACATTTATGAGCAACTAAATTCATTTATTCTAAACTTTTCCCTTGCCTTTATCTTGCGAGGTATAATGACCTGCAAAACAGGTTAGTCCAACAATTGAGCGTTAGACCAAAAAGGTCTAGTGAGTGTATAAATCTCAAACAAATAACATACTTTCCAAACTATCAGTTCAAAATCAAACTTATTCAATTACATATAATTATTTAACTCTCTCGCGGTTACACCGCCATTACATCTCTATCACGGTTACACCACCATTATATCTATCGCGGTTACACCGCCATTACATCTCTCTCGCGGTTACACCGCCATTATATCTATCACGGTTACACCGCCATTTCATATCTCTCACGGTTACACCGCCATTTCATCTCTCTTGCGGTTACACCGCCATTTCATCTCTCTCGCGGTTACACCGCCATTACATCTCTCTCACATCTCTCTCGTGGTTACACCGCCATTACATCTCTCTCGCGGTTACACCGCCATTACATCTCTCTCGCGGTTACACCGCCATTACATCTCTCTCGCGGT
>NW_020201718.1:17977-19927 GCF_001531365.2 Cynara cardunculus var. scolymus
TTTAAGGAGATATCCGGTCAACTCTTGGGCGATTTATGGTTAATCCGGTCACCCCTTGACCGGTTTAGGGTTGAATCCGGACAACGCTTGGCCGGTTTAGATGAAATCCAGTCAGCCTTTGTCCGGTTTAAGGGGAATCCGCACAATATGAATTATAAATCATAATAACCAGTTCCAATAACTGCTGAAATATAAGCAAACAGAAAATACTCAAAGCTTAATATACTCACCTTACAAAAATGTTGAACGAATTTGAACTTGTGATTTACCAGTCTGAAATCTCTCAATTGGCTTTTGTACTCAAGAATTTCAGCAACCCTTATTTTCTCATATGCACTTGCTATAAATAGCAAGTGCATAAACTGCCATCACATAAAATATATTCATAATCACCACTCACACACACACACATCTAATATATATATATATATAAATATATATATATATATATACTAATTTCTAAATATATAACCAAAATTATGAAACCCGAATATTACAGTATCATTACAGAGGAAAGCCGCACAACTTTGCAACTTATCAAATTTGTTCATGATTCTATTTCCATTTGTGCGGATTGGATGACGAGGCGGCCTGTGAGAAGTGTCGATTGATATGGTGGATCGTGTCTTGGATTGGGGGGCTTCTTTGTGGTGGTTTCTCCTCTATTTTATTTTTTCTTGCTTGTTTGAGTCTATTGGGCTTTGTTCCTTTTGGCTTCTTGTGGCTTGGTGTGGGGTGTTGGCCAAGTCTTTTGGGTTTTATACCTTGTAGGTAGTGGCCAAACATTTGCCTGTCTGTTGTTCATTTTTTTATCTGGTTCATAAATTTGTCTGGTTTCCTTTAAAAAAAAACACCAAATGGACCCTCAATCATTTCAATTAAGTTCTGACGAATTTAGCACATCATACCCATTAAGGTTTGATCAAACTAAAAATGACCCAATTAGTGTCATTTTGGGCCAATTAGAATCCTTATGGATAAATGGGCCTATTAACCTACAAGGGTCTAATCAGATTAATTATGACCCATTTATTGTCATTTTGATCCAAAYGACTCGATTACAACTAAATAGGCCCAATATACCCAATAAGTGTACATGGACCCACCAAGGACACAAAAGACACATTTTACCCAACTAGTTGTATTAACAACTAGTTAGACTAACTATGACCCATTTATTGTTATTTTGACCCAATTAGACTCGTTACGAAGAAAGGGCCCCGTTAAACGCATCAGGGTCTAATGAGACTCTTTATGACCTAGTTGGTGTCATTTTGACTCAATCAGACTTTTTAACGATTTGGACCCACTAAGGACCGTTAAGACCCATTCTGCCTCAATTACTCCCATTAACGTCTGATTATACTAATTTTGAACCATTTAGTACCATTACGGCTCAATTAGACTCGAATAGGAGAAATAAGCCCATGATAACCATTAAGGTTTCAACAAACCAAATATGGCCCATTTAGGGTCATTTTGACCCAACTAGACTCCGTATGGAGAATTGGGTCCATCAGACCCATTAGGGTCTAAAAAGACTAAKTATGACCTAGTTTGAGTCGTGTTGACCCAATTGGACTTTTTAAGGAGAAATAGGCCAATTATATCCACTAACACCAAATGGACCCTCAATCACTCCAATTAATGTCTGATTAGACTAATTCTGACGAATTTAGCACATCATACTAAAAGGGGAACAAATTTAGCACATCATACCCATTAAGGTCTGATCAAACTAAAAATGACCCAATTAGTGTCATTTTGGGTGTAACACCCCAAATCCACACATTGCATATAACACATATTTCATATATAGAGAATACATGTTTTCCCCCACATAGGTCCTCGGTACAAGAGTCTATAATATAAAATACACAGCTCAAAATTTTCAAAAGTACAAGCTCTTGCATCCTATCATCTATGCTTCCAAAAACAGCTAAGCATATA
>NW_020201718.1:21122-23060 GCF_001531365.2 Cynara cardunculus var. scolymus
ATCAAGGTTTCCTTTAAATCCTCAATACAGGATATCATTTTCAAAAACTGATTTAAAGAAGCAAACTCTTCTTTATCATTCCAACAATAGCATTAACACCTTTAAAACTATCAAAATAGTTTTACCATCTTTTCTTCAAAACCAACATCAAAACTCATAGCATATAATCAACAATAAAACTCACAGTTTATGAGCAAAGGTAGTTTTAAAAGAAAACTCACAGTTTATAGTCAACAGTAGTTTAAAACTCACCTTATTAAACAGATTTCCTGAAGACAAACACACAGCAAAAGCTTACGCTTAGCACAGATTCTTCAAGAACACCTTTCACCGCCGCATGCTTTCTTTCTCTTTTGAACAGACTTCAATTTGAAATGATAAGAAAAAATCTTATCTTTTTACTTCTTTAAATACTCTCACCAAARCGGTGAAGATTATTTTAGTTATAAAAACTTAAAGGCGGTGAAAGCTTCCTCCAATAGAAATAATCTTGGGCGGTGGATTTTACATTATAAAATTCATAATATCTTAACCATGAAGATACCATGATTTCACCCAAATATTTAAACTCAATAAACACCACCTCATGCATACACGTATGAATTATATATGTCATGCTATCTTTTCACATTATACATGATATCATGTTCACATGTCACATAAATGCTTCATGCATTTTTATTTAAAGTCTGCAAAATGTCTGTTCTGGCTAAAGATTCTACTTCCCACCAAAATAGCGCATTCGATTTTAACATCGAGACTGCAAATCTAACTTTGTCTGTTTTAGCACATCAGATGGTATTGAATACAGACTCCATCTCCTTAATCCAACACATAGCCTTGATTGGATCTCTTTCTTCCGAGAAGGTTGGTGGTTTACAAGTTAGAAACATCTTTATATCTCCTTCCTTGTTATTCATAATTGGGATTGATGGAGTAACTTCAATTCTGCTTGTCTCCATTCTGGCAGGATTCCTTAAGATAGAAGTCAAGGTTTCCCTTAGCTTTCCCATTTCTTCAGCTAATATGTCTCTTGTTATATATTCTGGGTGAGACATCTGTTCTTGATTCATATTTTCAGAGTTTGATTCTGCTTGATTTATATTGATTTCTGGCTGACTTATTCTATCTCTGGTCTGCCCTCTACCTCTGCCTCTACTTCTGCCCTTAGAGGTGTCAACAGGAGCAACAGGGGATTCTTCTTCATTGGGGCGGGTGATCCTTTCTGACCTTCTTGATCTACTAGCCATCTGTAGATTACAAAGTTAAAACACATATTTCTCACATTCCCAAATACAACAAAGTGTCCAAGTTCAGTTATGTACCTATAGATTCAAAATTACATTGGCCAGATGTAATCCGAAAATACCTTACACACAGACCTCTTAACTTATTACATTTATTCCGAAGGTGCTTACTATGTCTGTGACCCTTGATATGCAATGAAATAGTTTAAGTCTAGGTATCATCATGCAATTGATCACCTAAATCCCTTAAACTCAGGCTTTGATACCAACTCTGTAACACCCCAAATCCACACAATGCATATAACACATATTTCATATATAGAGAATACATGTTTTCCCCCACATAGGTCCTCGATACAAGAGTCCATAATATAAAATACACATCTCAAAAATTCCAAAAGTACAAGCTCTTGCATCCTATCATCTATGCTTCCAAAAACCGCTAAGCATATAGGGAAGTAATTCACACAATACTCTTTCCCTTATCATTACCTGCACACATAATTTTGGAAACACGAAAATGAGGGTTACACATGAATGTCTAGTGAGATTCCCTTTTATGTAATGCAGGGTGAAGATCACCAAAACATTTATTTCAAATCAAACATCTTATGAAGCAAAACTAAAAAAAAACATACTGTTTTGGTCCATCGGGCCTCTGGTCTCAAACAACCCTTAGAAAATATTTTAA
>NW_020201718.1:23720-30373 GCF_001531365.2 Cynara cardunculus var. scolymus
TGTTTCAAAACACTTTTAACCAATACCAATGGCCATAGGCCAAGTTTTCCCCTTCTCAATTGCATCAATACCATAATTTCCAATATAGAACAATATTTTTGAGTTCTCAAATCACAAAGAACACCATTCACCGCCGCAAGCTTTCTTTATCTTTTGAACAGACTTCAATTTGAAATGATAAGATAAAATCTTATCTTTTTACTTCTTTAAATACTCTCACCAAAACGGTGAAGATTATTTTAGTTATAAAAACATAAAGGCGATGAAGGCTTCCTCCAATAGAAATAATCTTGGGCGGTGGATTTTACATTATAAAATTCATAATATCTTAACCATGAAGATACCATGATTTCACCCAAATATTTAAACTCAATAAACACTACCTCATGCATACACGTATGAATTATATGTCATGCTATCTTTTCAAATTATGCATGATATCATGTTCACATTTCACATAAATGCTTCATGCATTTTTACTTAAATATGCACATTTCACATAATCCACATAATAAACATGTAATGGGCATATTAACCTACTAGGGTCTAATCAGATTAATTATGACCCATTTATTGTCATTTTGATCCAAATGACTCGGTTACAACAAAATAGGCCCAATATACCCAATGAGTGTACATGGACCCATCAAGGACACTTAAGACACATTCTTCCCAACTAGTCGTATTAACAACTAGTTAGACTACCTAGATTCATAAATGGTCATGACTTTCATAATAACTGTACGGTATATGATCTAATGCAACGGTTTGGTAATGATTGGCCGGTTGAATGGATTCAACGTTATCCCCAGCTGCAAAATATTAAGATACCATCTCCCAGTCATCTAGAGGATACGGTTAGATGGCTTGACACTAAACATAATCGGATACATTTTGAGGTGAAGGTGGCGTGGCAAACCTTACAAGAAGTAGGGCCGATTGTGCATTGGTACAAGGTGGTATGGAATAAAGCATACATACCTAAACATGCTCTTTGCATGTGGATGGCTTGTCAGAGTCGCTTACCAACCCAAGATCGCATTAGCCAGTGGAAGCATGAACCTCCTGATTTGAAATGTGTTTTCTGTAAATTAGTGATTGAAACACACAATCACTTATTTTTTGAATGCATCTACTCGAGTAGTATTTAGGAGGTAATTAAAAAGGAAGTCGGGATAAAGAATTGTCCGAACAWATGGGAGGATATCCTTAATATGGGATTATCACAAAGGTRGAAAYYATGGTCTACGGTTCAAAAACTTGGTATATCGGCTACGGTATACCATATATGGAGGGAAAGGAACAGAAAGTTCTTTGACAATTACTACCATGCTGGAGACAAAGTTGTGGCTGAGATGAAGATACAGATCCTTCAAAGAAGTGGATGATGAAGGTTTTCGATTCTGGAAGATGTTGGTGATTTGCTCCATTTATTTTTTGGCTTGCTTTAATTTTACTTTTTGGTGCATTTCTCTTTGTCTTTTTTGGCTTCTTATGGCTTGGTTTGTGAGTCAAAGTTGCCGTAGCTTTTCTTGTTGATTTGCTCTTTGACGGTTTCGCTTTTATTCGTCTTTATAAAATTTCTTGGGGAAATTCCCCTTTCAGTAGACTAACTATGACCCATTTAGTGTCATCTTGATCCAATTAGACTCGTTACGAAAAAAGGGCCCCATTAAATGCATCAGGGTCTAATAAGACTATTTATGACCTAGTTGGTGTCATTTTGACTCAATCGGACTTTTTAACAAGAATTAGGCTCATCATATCCACTACCACCATTTGGACCCACTAAGGACCGTTAAGACCCGTTCTGCCTTAATTACACCTATTAACGTCTGATTAAACTAATTTTGAACCCTTTAGTACCATTATGGCTCAATTAGACTCGAATAGGAGAAATAAGCCCATGATAACCATTAAGGTTTGAACAAACCAAATATGGCCCATTTAGGGTTATTTTGACCCAATTAGACTCCATATGGAGAATTGGGCCCATCAGACCCATTAGGGTCTAAAAAGACTAATTATGTCCTAGTTTGAGTCGTGTTGACCTAATTGGACTTCTTAAGGAGAAATAGGCCAATTACATCCACTAACACCAAATGGACCCTCAATCACTCCAATTAATGTCCTATTAGACTAATTCTGACGAATTTAGCACATCATATGTAATAGTCTGGTTATTATTCAGGTTTATATATATGTATATATATATGTATTGTAATAGTCTGGTTTTTATTCAGGTTTATATATATATATATATATTATATATATATATATATGTGTGTATGAAATGTATGTATATAATATGTGTGTGTGAGAGTATTGTTTTTAAAAAAAAGAGGGGGAGTTGGCTTATGAACCGCCCCTCACTTTCCCTTGTGGTTGTGTATGTATATATAGTTTTTATGAAGTAAAWGACACACATATACACATACTACACTTAGAAATCTCTCTGAAGATTTTGAGGATTGCACAACAAGAAGAAGAAGGTCTCAAAAGGTTTTGATTCTCATTTCTAAAAGGTGAGTGTATTAAGAGCTTTGGATATGAATTGCTTACATATAGTTTGATAAGCATTTGGAACTGGTTTTTCATGAATTTTGTTATATTTTATGAGAAGTTCTTGCTTAAACYGTTCAAGTGTTGTCCGGATTGAAATCCRGACAATTAAACCGCTTATGCWTTGACYGRATATCATCTAAACCGGCCAAGAGGTGATCGGTTTATTTCTAAACCGRCCAAGTGTCGTGCGGTGTATTGAYCGGATTATTTTAAACCGRTCAATGGTTGGACCAAGTGTTGTTCGGTTTATCTTTAAACCGTATATCAAAGAAAGTGAAGTGTTGTCCGGATTTGTAATCCGGACAAGCATGTAAGTTTATCTTTAAAGTATATTGATCGGATTCCTAATCCGGATAAAAGAGTTGGTTTATGATTAAAGTATATTGACCGGATATCTAATCCGGACAAGTYTGACCGGATTCAAATCCGGATGAAAGGAAAAATGTTTTTGGAAGATGTTTATGAAATGTAATGGCAGTGTAATTGTGAGTGAGATGGCGATGTAACCACGAAAGTGATATAATGGCAGTGTAACTGCGAGTGAGATGGCGGTGTAACCGCGAGAGAGATATAATGGCAGTGTAACTGCGAGTGAGATGGCGGTGTAACCTCGAGAGTGATATAATGGTAGTGTAACTGCGAGTGAGATGGCGGTGTAACCGCGAGAGAGATATAATGGCAGTGTAACTGCGAGTGAGATGGCGGTGTAACCGCGAGAGAGATATAATGGCAGTTTAACTGCGAGTGAGATGGCGGTGTAACAGCGAGAGAGATATAATGGCGGTGTAACCGCGAGTGAGAAAGAGATATGAGATTTTAATGGCGGTGTAACCGCGAGTACATAAATATGATATGATTCGGAACAGGTTTGATTCTAAACTGATTGTTTGGAATGTATATTGGTATATGCGATTATACACTTACTAGACCTTTTGGTCTAACGCTCAGATGTTGGACTAACCTGTTTTGCAGATCAGCATATGTTGAAAGATAAAGGCAAGGGAAAAGTCTGAATGATGATAATAGTTTACTCGTTTATGTATTAAGGATACATTTTTATAGTCTATGTTTTGTAATGATACAATTTTAGTATTATGAGTATGATGATGTGAATTTTATGTATATGGAATATGAAGGTTGTTATAGTTGGTATCAGAGCCTTAGTTTAAGGGATCTGGGTATTTGCGAATATGTTAATAGGTTTCACTGGGTCTGTGAACATGGGAATATGTTATAGCTGAACCTATTATGAGAAAGATAGATTATATATGACTGATATAATCTGAGTTATGAGTAAATAAGAGGATAAATGTGTTGTTATATTATGATTATGAGAATAATCATGTGTGTTTAAATGTGACAGAAAAGGTTACATACTGAGAAATGRCAGATAATCCCAATCAATCGGGAAGGATCTCAACTGGTAATGGAAGAGGTCGAGGAAGAAGAAATGTTATACAAGGGGAGGATCCAGAAAATGTAATAGAAACACGAAGTCATAGCAGAGGACGAGGAAAAGGTAGAGGTACTAGACAGGAACAGGAATTGTCGGCCCAAGAAAGTTCAATGTCTGGCCGTGGTCGAGGAAGAGCAAGGGGTGGACATAATGTTTCTGACCCCGAGTATATACTCAAGATATGTTGGTAGCAGAGTTGGGAAAATTTCAGGAGAGTTTGGTAAATTTGTTAAGGCATACGAACCAAACTAGTCCAAATGTGGTAAAAAATTCTGATCAGGAGGAAGTTGGAGCTAGTACACCGGTAACTGGTACATCTGTACCCATCACTTCGTCCTCAGTGCAAAAAGGACAAGATATCAAGATGTTTCTTGCTTGTAAACCTCCTAAGTTTTCTGGTGAGCGTGATCCTGTTAAAGCTATGTGTTGGCTTAAGGAGATAGAGCTGAGTCTGCAAATCAGTAAAAGTGTTGAAGAAGGCAAAGTTATGTTTGCTGTATCTCGTTTGAGATTAAGTGCTTTATATTGGTGGGAAGTCTTGTCCAGTTCAGATCCAAACATTCTGAAAACCATGTTGTGGGAAGAATTCATGGTAAAATTTAAAATGCAGTATTGTCCTGAAGCTGCAGTTCCAGAGTTGGAAGATGATTTCCTTCGTCTTGAGCAAGGAAACATGTCAGTCCGCCAGTATACAGAAGATTTCATGGAACAATCTAGGTTTGCTGAAGCCTATATTATATCTGAAAACAGCAGGGTGAGAAAGTATATATGGGGATTGGAGTCAAATCTTCGAAAGTATGTGATATCCAGAAATCCGACAACATTTCAAGCGGCAGTTGATGCTACTGAAATATTGTAACAAGATATTAACCGGCAACCGCAAGAAAGGGTTGGAGAGAAGAGAAAAGGGGAAGCTACGTTAACTGATTTCCGTAGAACAAGGTTTATGGAAAATGTGAATCGATCAGTTTCAAGGTTTAATGATAAGGCGTGTACCCGATGTCATAAAATACATCAGGGAAATTGCAATACAGAATATTGAGTATGCTTTAAATGTCAGGAACCTGGACATATAGCTTGAGACTGTAGGGTGATACGGAGGTGTTTTACTTGTAATTCATCTCAACATATAAGTACTGATTGTCCGCAAGCAAAGAATCGAGGGTTTGGTATTACTGGAGGACGGGGATTTGGATATTCTGGGGGTCGAGGATCTGGATATATGCCAACAGGTCGTGGGCAAATGGATAATCGTGTTAGTCCAAGTGGACGGGGAGGGACAAGACAGACATAGGTTAATACAAAAGGGAGAGCCTTTCAGATGATGAGAGGTGAGGCGGAAGAGCACCCTGAAGTGGTAACAGGTACATTCCTTGTTAATTCAGTATGTGCCAAAGTTTTATTTGATTCGGGTGCAAATAGTTCTTTTGTGTCACCATCATTTGTTCACTGCACACATTTAGAATCTAAAGCGTTAAGTGAGGATCTAATTKTGGAAACAGCAAATGATAGTGAGGTTTTGGTGAAGGAAATAATTGATGAGTGTGTTATAAGTATAGAAGGATGTGAAGTACCTATACATCTATTTCCTTTACCTTTAAGAGAATTTGATGTAATTATAGGCATGGATTGGTTAGCTGAAAACCAAGCCAATATAGTCTGTAATGAGAAGATGATTCATATAGACTTACCTGAGAAAGGAAGAGTTGTGATATATGGGGATAAGCGTGATCGTTACTCTAGCCTAATTTCAGTTTTGAGGGCTAGGATGTATGTACAGAAAGGATGTGCTAGTTTTCTTGCATATGCTATAGATGTGAAGAAAGAGAAGGGAAAGATGGGGGATATTCCAGTTGTAAGGGAATTTCCTGAGGTATTTCTAKAAGATTTGATAAACWTACCTYCGRATCRAATGATAGACTTTCAGATTGAATTAATTCCTGGAGCAACACCTGTTGCGCGTGCGCCATATCGATTAGCTCCTTCTGAGTTAAAGGAATTAATGTCTCAATTAAAAGAACTGTTAGATAAAGGTTTTATCAGACCAAGTACTTCTCCGTGCAGTGCACCGGTGTTGTTTGTGAAAAAGAAGGATGGATCAATGAGAATGTGCATTGAATATCGGGAGTTGAATAAATTGACAATCAAGAATAAATATCCTCTCCCAAGAATTGATGACTTGTTTGATCAATTGGTTGGGGCTACTTATTTTTCAAAGATTGATTTGCGGTCTGGTTATCATCAATTGAAGATTCGAAATGAAGATGTGTCGAAAACCGCATTCCGTACACGTTATGGTCATTATGAGTTTCTGGTGATGCCATTTGGACTCACAAATGCGCCTGCATCATTTATGGATATGATGAATAGGTTGTGTAGTCCTTATCTGGATAAATTTGTGATTGTTTTCATTGATGATATTCTGATATATTCCCGATCAGAAAGAGAACATGCACATCATTTGAGACTAATTTTCGAATTGTTGAAACAAGATAAATTGTATGCTAAGATGTCAAAGTGTGAATTTTTGCAGCGAGAAGTTCAATTTCTGGGGCATGTTATCTTAGAAAAAGGGATTAAAGTGGATCCGATCAAGATCGAAGCTATTGAGAAATGGGAAATTCCAAAGACT
>NW_020201718.1:30394-34640 GCF_001531365.2 Cynara cardunculus var. scolymus
TAAAGCTATGTGTTGGCTTAAGGAGATAGAGCTGACTATGACCCAAATAATCGTATTAACAACTAGTTAGACTAACTATGACCCATTTAGTGTCATTTTTACCCAATTAGACTCGTTACGAAGAAAGAGCCCCATTAAACGCATCAGGGTTTAATAAGACTATTTATGACCTAGTTGGTGTCATTTTGACTCAATCAGACTTTTTAACGAGAATTAGGCCCATCATATCCAATACCACCATTTGGACCACTAAGGACCGTTAAGACCCATTCCGCCTCAATTACTCCCATGATAACCATTAAGGTTTGAACAGACCAAATATGGCCCATTTAGGGTCATTTTGACCCAAATAGACTCCGTATGGAGAATTGGGCCATCAGACCCATTAGGGTCTAAAATGACTAATTATGTCCTAGTTTGAGTCGTGTTGACCTAATTGGACTTCTTAAGGAGAAATAGGCCAATTACATCCACTAACACCAAATGGACCCTCAATCACTCCAATTAAGGTCTGATTAGACTAATTCTAACGAATTTTGCACATCATATCCATTAAGGTCTGATCAAACTAAAAATGACCCAATTAGTGTCATTTTGGGTCAATTAGAATCCTTATGGATAAATGGGCCTATTAACCTACTAGGGTCTAATCAGATTAACTATGACCCATTTATTGTCATTTTGATCCAAATGACTAGATTACAACTAAATAGGCCCAATATACCCAATGAGTATACATGGACCCATCAAGGACACTTAAGACACATTCTACCCAACTAGTCGTATTAACAACTAGTTAGACTAACTACGACTCATTTAGTGTCATTTTGACCCAATTAGACTCGTTACGAAGAAAGGTCCCCATTAAACGCATCTGGGTCTAATGAGACTATTTATGACCAAGTTGGTGTCATTTTGACTCAATTGGACTTTTTAACGAGAATTAGGCCCATCATGTCCACTACCACCAAATGGACCCTCAGTCACTCCAATTAATGTCTGATTAGACTAATTCTGACGAATTTAGCACATCATACCCATAAAGGTCTGATCAAACTAAAAATTACCCAATTAGTGTCATTTTAGGCCAATTAGAATCCTTATGAGTGTACATGGACCCATCAAGGACACTTAAGACACATTCTACCCAACTAGTCGTATTAACAACTAGTCAAGCTAACTATGACCCATTTATTGTCATTTTTACCCAATTAGACTCGTTACAAAGAAAGGGGCCCATTAAACGCATAAGGGTCTAATGAGACTATTTATGACCTAGTTGTTATCATTTTGACTCAATCGGACTTTTTAACGAGAATTAGGCCCATCGTATCCACTACCACCTTTTGGACCCACTAAGGACCGTTAAGACCCATTCCGCCTCAATTACTCCCATTAACGTCTGATTATACTAATTTTGAACCATTTAGTACCGTTATGGCTCAATTAGACTCGAATAGGATAAATAAGCCCATGATAACCATTAAGGTCTGAACAAACCAAATATGGCCCATTTAGGGTCATTTTGACCCAATTAGAGTCCGTACGGAGAATTTGGCCCATCAGACCCATTAGGGTCTAAAAAGACTAATTATGATCCAGTTTGAGTCGTGTTGACCCAATTGGACTTCTTAAGGAGAAATAGGCCAATTATATCCACTGACACCAAATGGACCCTCAATCACTCCAATTGATGTCTGATTAGACTAATTCTGATGAATTTAGCTATTCATACCCATTAAGGTCTGATCAAACTAAAAATGATCCAATTAGTGTCATTTTGGGCCAATTAGAATCCTTATGGATAAATGGGCCTATTAACCTACTAGGGTCTAATCACATTAATTATGACCCATTTTATTGTCATTTTGATCCAAAYGACTCGATTCCAACTAAATAGGCCCAACTTCTTTTATCGAGGTAATCTTCCCAAGAACTTGAACCATACTCTTATTTGCCTTATCCCGAAAGCTGTTAATGCTTCTAAGGTTACGGATTATAGGCCAATAGCGTGTTGTAATGTGCTTTACAAATGCATTAGTAATGTCATTGTTAATCGAATGAAGGTATCCTTGGATTCGCTAATTGATAAAGCCCAATCGGCTTTTATCCCGGGTAGGAGGATTACGGATAATATTCTTATGGCCCATGAGCTTGTTTCTAGGTACCAGTTGTCTAATGGCCCACCTAGATGTGCGTTTAAAATTGATATTAAAAAGGCTTATGATACGGTGGATTGGCGTTTCCTAGTTGTTATGCTTGAAGGTTTAGGATTCCATCCGGTTCTGGTAAAGTGGATAAGGGAGATGGTGTCCACCACTTCCTATTCACTTTCATTCAATGGTAATTCCTATGGTTTCTTTCATGGTGGAAGGGGTTTGCGACAAGGTGATCCTTTATCTCCTTACCTTTTCACGATTGTTATGGAGGGGTTTTCTATGCTCCTTAAACAATGTATTCTTGAAGCTGCTGAGTTTGGTTACCATCGGGGATGTGAGGAGCTAGAATTGACTCATCTTTGTTTCGTAGATGATTTGTTTGTTTTTACTAAAGGGGATGTTATTTCGGTGGAAGTGCTCAAGAAGGCGTTATTTCTGTTTCAATGTCGTTCGGGATTAGCTCCAAGTCTTGAAAAAATTGAAATTTACTTCGGAAATGTGCCTTGCAACATTAAGGAGGCCATTCTAGAGTGTCTCCCTTTTAAACTTGGTTCTTTTCCTGTTCGCTACTTGGGGGTTCCTCTATCTCAGGCTCGGTTGAAACTTTGTGATTATGCTCCGTTAATTGCTAAGGTAAAGGGTGGGATAATTAATTGGAAGTCCAAGTTTCTATCGTTTGGTGGGCGTCGGCAACTTATAATTTCGGTCCTGCAATCCCTTCAACTTCATTGGATGTCGGTTTACCATCAGGGATAATCCATGATATTGAGTCTATTTTTGGGAAATTCCTTTAGGCTCCTAAGGATGATCTGAGAGGTAGATGTAGATTATCTTGGGATGTGGTTTGTCGTTCTTTGGCTGCTGGTGGCCTCGATATTAAGAGGCTATCTATTTGGAATAGGGCTTTATTGGCGAAACATGTGTGGGATGTA
Source organism: Cynara cardunculus var. scolymus (assembly GCF_001531365.2). Classification (NCBI taxonomy): domain Eukaryota; kingdom Viridiplantae; phylum Streptophyta; class Magnoliopsida; order Asterales; family Asteraceae; genus Cynara; species Cynara cardunculus. The sequence continues at coordinate 33,486 of NW_020201718.1, forward strand.
GTGAGGCATCGAGATTCATTGTGGGTTTCTTGGATTTATGGTCAGTATCTTCGTTCTTCTCATTTCTGGATGGTTCGGAAAAGCTCTAATTGGTCTTGGGTTTTTTGAAAACTGTTGGACTTACGAAGTCAATTGCGTCAATTTATGTTTTCCCAGATTGGGGATGGTAGGGCTACAAATGCTTGGGAAGATAATTGGCTATCCTGTGGTCATGTTTCGGCGTTTATTTCTTATCGGTTTGTTCATTCTTGTGGTTTTTCTACTTCTACGACGTTTCGTGATCTTCTTCTGAATTGGGATGGTATTTGGCCGGATGATTGGAGTAGTCGGTTTGCTGAACTGCAGTCTTCTCCTTTACCTTTATTGAATGATTCTGTTCATGACAAAGTTCTCTGGAGTGAAGATCGTAATTCTGCTGCGAATTTCTTGGTGAGTAATGCTTGTACTTTGTTAGAGGGAGATCATCCTATTGTTCCTTGGCATAAAGCAGTGTGGTTCTCTGGCCTTATCCCTAAGCATGCATTCTGTTTATGGCTGACTTGTTAGGGGCGTCTTCCTACTCAAGATCGTATGATTTGGAAGGATGAGCCCCCGGATCTAGAATGCTCCCTTTGTAGACAGTGTATGGATAGCCATTTCCATTTATTTTTTCAGTGTCCTTATGCTCGAGAGGTTTGGGATAGTATATTGCATGTTATGGCTCTGACGGATATGCCTTCCACATGGGATCTTTTTATGGAAACAATTTCGGATTCAAATCGTTGTCCGAAACGTTTAAAACAGAAGCTTGCGGTGGCAGCATCTGTTTACTATATTTGGCAGGAGCGAAATAGACGTCTCTTTACTGGGGAAAGTCGTACGTCTTTGCAACTTGTTAAAGTCATTGATGATGCTATCTCTATGCGTGTAGATTGGTTATCAAGGAAGCCTGTGCGAAGTTTTCTTTGATATGATGGCTCGTGTTTGGGAATGGGGAGTTTGGTTTATGCTCCTCTATTTTATTTTTTGTTGTTTGTTTAAGTCGGTTGGGCTTTGTTTATTTTGGCTTGTTGTGGCTTGGTATGTGGTGTTGGCCAAGTCTTTGGGCTTTGTTTTTCTTTGTTGGGTCGTGGTCTAACTTTTGGTGTTCCGTTGTTCTTCTTTATGATTTATAAA
>NW_020201718.1:35490-37349 GCF_001531365.2 Cynara cardunculus var. scolymus
ATATACCCAATGAGTGTACATGGACCCATCAAGGACACTTAAGACACATTCTACCCAACTAGTCGTATTAACAACTAGTTAGACTAACTATGAACCATTGAGTGTCATTTTGACCCAATTAGACTCATTACGAAGAAAAGGCCCCATTAAACGCATCAGGGTCTAATGAGACTATTTATGACCTAGTTGGTGTCATTTTGACTCAATCGGACTTTTTAACGAGAATTAGGCCCATCATATCCACTACCACCATTTGGACCCACAAAGGGCTGTTCAGGCCCGTTCCGCCTCAGTTACTCCATTAATGTCTGATTATACTAATTTTCAACCATTTAGTACCATTATGGCTCAATTAGACTCGAATAGGAGAAATAAGCCCATGATAACCATTAAGGTTTGAACAAACCAAATATGGCCTATTTAGAGTCATTTTGACCAAATTAGACTCTGTATGGAGAATTGTGCCCATCAGACCCATTTGGGTCTAAAAAGACTAATTCTGACCTAGTTTGAGTCGTGTTGACCCAATTGGATTTCTTAAGGAGAAATAGGCCAATTATATCCACTAACACCAAATGGACCCTCAATCACTCCAATTAATGTTTGATTAGACAAGTTCTGACGAATTTAGCACATCATACCCATTAAGGTCTGATCAAACTAAAAATGACCCAATTAGTGTCATTTTGGGCYAATTAGAATCCTTATGGATAAATGGGCCTATTAACCAACTAGGGTCTAATCAAATTAATTATGACCCATTTATTGTCATTTTGATCCAAATGACTCGATTATAACTAATTAGGCCCAATATACCCAATGAGTGTACATGGACACATCAAGGACACTTAAGACACATTCTACCCAACTAGTCGTATTAACAACTAGTTAGACTAACTATGACCCATTTAGTGTAATTTTGACCCAATTAGATTCATTAAGAAGAATGTAACAACCCCAAATCCATACATTGCATATAACACATATTTCATACATAGAATACATGTTTTCCCCCACAAAGGTCCATAATACAAGAGTCTATAACGTGAAATACATAACTGAAAAATTCAAAAATTACATGCTCTTGTATCCTAGCATCTATGCTCCAAAAACATAGCTAATTAAGATCTTCACACAGCTAAGCACATAGGGAAGTAATTCACATAATGCTCTTTCCCTTTTTATCATTACTTGCACACATATTTTTGAAAACACAAAAATGAGGGTTAGACATGTATGTCTAGTGAAGTTCCCTTTTTATGTAATGCAGGGTGAAGATCACCAAAACATTAATTTCAGATAATTCATTGCATGTAGTAAAGGCTGAAAATCGTATTCTGTTTCAAAACACTTTTAATCAAAATCAATGACCATAGGCCATATTTTCCCGTAACCATAACATCAATACTATTATTTCTAATAAGAATAACATCTCTGAATCCTCAAATCACCAAGAAGTGAGAACTCCAATMWGTTGTAATCTTAAAAGATATAATAGCAATAGTTATACCATGCACACACAACGACCATCCTTATTACATCCATAATTTCCCCTTTATAGCAACGACTATCCATCGCACACAACGACCATCCTTATTTCAACTAAAAATCTTATGAACTATTTCATCCAATGACAGGCTGCAGGCATAACTGTCAGAGTGAACCTCGTTCATAGTTTTAACCAAAATCTATTGATTATTTCATCCAATGACGGAACAAAGTCATATACGTCAGAGTGAACCTCGTCTATAATTTTAACCAATCATAATCTCAAAATAGGTTTATATTCAAAACCTTTCGAGCCTTAGAACAATCTGTTCTGTAAATGATTTCTCAAATCATCTAATCCTCTTTAAATC
>NW_020201718.1:38079-42833 GCF_001531365.2 Cynara cardunculus var. scolymus
TTACTTCATCACTAAGATACCATCTTACTTCATCACTAAGATACCATCGTACTTCATCACTAAGATACCATCTTACTTCATCACTAAGATACCATTTAAATATCATTATACTGCACATGCACCTTATCTATTAAGGTATGCAATTTATCACATATATTACACATACATAACATAACATATGCATGTATCCTCTTACGTTCATCATGTCTTTGCACATATATCATCCATGTATATTATTTTATCATGCATACCATTAGATATTCAAATATTAATCACGCATAATTTTACCTCAACCCAGATTGTCTAAAACCAGGTTATAACATTCTTCCCCCTTAAAAAGAATTCCCTCCCGGAATTCATTTAAATAGCCATGGATAACGAGTTCTCATATCTGATTCTAATTCCCATGTTGCTTCTGTACCCATATGAAAACGCCATTGTACCTTGACTAGACTGATCTCTTTATTTCTTAGTACCCTGGTCTTTTGTCTGTTACTGCCTTTGGAGTCTCGATAAAATTCAACTTTTTATCGAGTTTGATCTTGGGAAGTGGAATCACTAAGCTCGGGTCTGCCAAACACTTGCATAAATACGACACATGAAAGGTACTATGAATTAGGCTGAGTTCCTCTGGCTGTTCCAACTGATAGGCTACCGGCCCAACCCGTTTGCAGATTCAAAATGGTCCAATGTACCGTGGACTAAGTTTTCCTTTCTACCCGAATCTCATAACACCCTTCCATGGAGATATTTTTAACATCACAAAGTCTCCTACATTGAATTCAATCGGCTTTTCTTCGTTTATCGGCATAACTTTTCAGTCGATCTTGGGCAGTCTTAATCCTTGCACGAATTTGCTCAATCTTTTCAAAAGTTGTCTGCACAATTTCGGGACCTATCAACTGCTTTTCACCTACCTCATTCCAACATAACGGTGTTCGACATTTTCTTCCATACAAGAGTTCATAAGGTTCCGCTTGGATGCTGGAATGATAACTATTATTGTAGGCAAACTCTATGAACGGCAAATGTTCCTCCCATGATCCCCCGAAGTCGATGACACAAGTTCTCAACATATCTTCGAGAGTCTGGATGGTTCTTTCACTTTGGCCGTACGTTTGAGGGTGGTAAGCCGTACTTAATATGATCTGTGTTCCCAAGGCTTTTTGCAGGCTTTCCCAGAATTTTGAAGTGAAGTGACTGTCTTGGTCAGATATAATGGGTAGTCGAACACCATGTCTAGTCACAATTTTCTTGATATAGATTTGAGCCAATTTTTTTTCCAAAGAATATGTTTCTTTCATTGGTAGGAAATGTGCGGATTTTGATAATCGATCCACTATTACCCAGATTGCATCATAACCTTTCGGAGTTCGGGGTAACTTCATGATAAAGTCCATTGTAATGTGATCCCATTTCCAGACTGGTATTTCCAATGATTGTAGGTTTCCATATGGTCTATGATGTTCAATTTTTAACTTGTAGGCAAGTTAAACATCACTCCACATGTCTTGCTATGTCTTTCTTGAGACCTGGCCACTAATAAAATACCTTCAAATCTTTATACATCTTGTTGGTACCTGGATGGATTGAATAACGAGACTTGTGGCTTTCATTCAGGACGGTTTCTCGTGTATTTTCGAAAACTCGTAACCATATTCGACCTTGGAAACATAAGATTCCTTCCGTATTCGGTTCTAAAATGGAAATCATCTTTCCCACTTTTTCTACCTTCACATGTTCATCCTTAATGGCCTCTTTCTGATGGTTCAAAATTTCTTGGTGAATATCAGTAGTTAGATTAATTCTCATTGCTATCGATTTGATAGTTCCACTTCTTTCTTTTCGGCTCAAGGCGTCGGCTACCATATTGGCTTTTCCCGGATGGTAGAGTATTTCACAGTCATAATCATTAACAAGTTCGATCCATCGACGCTGCCTCATAATTATTTCTGGTTGAACAAGTGTTGTAGCTCTTATGATCATTATAAATTTGGCACTTTGTTCCCAAAAGATAACGTCTCCATATTTTTTGAGCAAAAACCATACCCTCCAATTCCATGTCGTGAGTTGGATATTGCTTTTCATGATCTTTTAATTGCCGAGATGCATATGATATTACTTTTCTTCTTTGCATCAAGACACAACCCAAACCTAACTTTGAGGCATCACTGTATACCACGAAATTTTCAGTTCCATCGGGTAAGGATAGTATCAGAGCACTGCAAAGATGGTCTTTTAATAATTAAAAGGCTTTCTTTTGTTCTTCTTCCCACTGCCAATCCCAAGAAACTTCAAACTTCAGATGGTGTTTTTGGTGCCTCCCATTTTGCAAGGGGTTCAATCTTTGCTGGATCTACTTTTACTCCAGCCTCGGATATGACATGCCCCAAAAATTGGACTTCTCTTAATCAAAATTCACACTTTGATAGTTTAGCATATAACTTCTCTCTTTCCAAAAGTTCAAGGATTAATGGAAGATGCTTTGCATGCTCTTCTTTGGTTTTAGAGTATATGAGAATATCATCGATAAATACAATGACCAATTTATCGAGGTATTCTCTACATACTCGATTCATTAAATCCATGAAAGTTGCAGGTGCGTTGGTCAACCCGAATGACATAACTAGGAATTCATGGTGCTCGTACTTGGTTCGGAATGCTGTTTTTGCAACATCTTCTTTAACTTTCAACTGATGGTAACCTGATCGTAAGTCAATTTTGGAGAAATAACTGGCTCCCACCAATTGATCAAACAAATCATCAATCCTGGGCAATGGATATTTGTTCTTTATGGTCAATTTTTTTTTTCAGCTCCCGATAATCAATACACATACGCATAGTACTATCTTTCTTTTTCACAAACAAAACTGGAGTTCCTTATGGTGAAGTACCCGGCCTGATAAATTCCATGTCCGACAAATCCTTCAATTGTGTAACCAGTTCTTTTAATTCTGATGGAACTAATATGTACGGTGATTTCGCTACAGGTGCTGCTCCAGGTATTAAATCAATCTCAAATTTTATGACTCTATCTGGAGGTAATCCTGACAAGTCTTCTGGAAAGATTTCAGGATAATCAATGACAACCGGAATTAATTCTTGCTCTTTTCTTTCTTGGCATCGATTACGTAGGCTAAAAATCCTTGGCATTTCTTTTGGATACATTTTCTGGCTTTCATAACTGATAACAGACTAGGGTGATGATTCTAATGATCACCACAAATAACCATTGTCCCTCTGTCTGACAATATTATTCTAATCATCTTCTTTTTACACACAATGCTAGCCTGATTCTCGGCCAACCAATCCATTCCCACTACTACATCGAAATCTTATATAGGCATGGGAAACAATCTGATGGGTAGCTTGCAACCCTCAATCAAGATAGTGCAGCTTTTAAACACATAATTCGCAGATACTTGACTGTTAGCAGTATCAACTACTAACTTTTCGTCAAGGGGCACATAATTCATACTGGCATATAAGGCAAATGATAGGGATACAAACGAGAAGTTTGCACCCGAGTCAAATAACACTTTAGCATGTAATGAGTTCACGGGAAAAGTACTTGTAGATTCAAAGTTAATAAACATATTTTCACATTCCCAAAATATAATAAGGTATTGAAGTTCAGTTATGTACCTGTAGATTCAAAATTACATTGGCCAGATRTAATCCGAAAATACCTTACACACTGACCTCTTAACTTATCATATTTATTCCAAAGTTGCTAACTATGTCTGAGACCCTAATATGCAATAAAATAGTTTAAGTCTAGGCATGATGCATGTGAATACCTAAATCTCTTAAACTCAAGCTCTGATACCAACTTCTGTAACAACCCCAAATCCATACATTGCATATAACACATATTTCATACATAGAGTACATGTTTTCCCCACAAAGGTCCATAATACAAGAGTCTATAACGTGAAATACATAACTCAAAATTTCAAAAAGTACATGTTCTTGTATCCTAGCATCTATGCTCCAAAAACATAGCTAACTAAGATCTTCACACAGCTAAGCACATAGGGAAGTAATTCACATAATGCTCTTTCCCTTATTATCATTACCTACACACATATTTTTGAAAACATAAAAATGAGGGTTAGACTTGTAAGTGTAGTGAAGTTCCCTTTTTATGTAATGCAGGGTGAAGATCACCAAAACATTAATTTCAGATAATTCATTCCATGTAGTAAAGGTTGAAAATCGTATTCTGTTTAAAAACACTTTTAATCAAAATCAATGACCATGGGCCATATTTTCCTGTAACCATAACACCAATACTATTATTTCTAATAAGAACAACATCTCTGAATCCTCAAATCACCAAGAAGTGAGAACTCCAATCTGTTGTAATCTTAAAAGATATAATAGCAATAGTTATACTATGCACACACAACGACCATCCTTATTAGATCCATAATTTCTCCTTTATAGCAACGGCGATCCATCGCACACAACGACCATCCTTATTTCCCCTGAAAATCTTATGAACTATTTCATCCAATGACAGGCTGCAGGSATAACTGTCAGAGTGAACCTCGTTCATAGTTTTAACCAAAATCTATAGATTATTTCATCCAATGACGGAACAAATGTAACACCCCAAATCCACACATTGCATATAACACATATTTCATATATTGAGAATACATGTTTTCCCCCACATAGGTCCTCGATACAAGAGTCTATAATATAAAATACACAGCTCAAAAATTCCAAAAGTACAAGCTCTTGCATCC
>NW_020201718.1:49433-51758 GCF_001531365.2 Cynara cardunculus var. scolymus
AGGCTCCTACTAATTGATCAAACAAATCATCAATCCTGGGCAATGGATATTTGTTCTTTATGGTCAATTTGTTCAACTCTCGGTAATCAATACACATACGCATAGTGCCATCTTTCTTTTTCACAAACAGAATTGGAGCTCCCCACGGTGAAGTACTTGGTCTGATAAATCCTTTGTCTAACAAATTCTTTAATTGTGTAACCAGTTCTTTTATTTCTGATGGACCTAATCTGTACGGTTCTTTTGCTACAGCCGCTGCTCCAGGTATCAAATTAATCTCAAATTCAATAATTCGATCTGGAGTTAGCCCTGACAAATCTTCTTGAAAGACTTCAGGATATTCATTGACAACCGGAATTAACTCTTGCTTACTCTTTTCCTTCTTAGCATCAATTATGTAAGCTAAAAATCCTTGGCATTTCTTTTGGATACATTTTCTGGCTTTCATCACAGATAGTAAACTGGTATGATGATCCTGATGATCACCATGAATTACGACTGTCCTTTTGTTAGGTAACATAATTCTAATCATCTTTTCATTGCAAACGATGCTAGCCTTATTTTCTCCCAACCAATCCATTCCTAATACCACATCAAATTCCTTCATAGTCATGGGAAACTACCGGATGGGTAGTTCACAACCCTCAGTCATGATAGTGCTGTTTTCAAATACGTGATTAACAGATACTTGACCGTTAGCAGTATCAACTACTAATTTATCGTCAAGTGGCACAGAATTCATACGAGCACATAARRMAAATGATGGGGATACAAACGAGAAGTTTGCACCCGAGTCAAATAACACTTTAGCATGTAAGGAGTTCACGAAGAATGTACCTGTTACTACATCAGGTGTAGTTTCTGCTTCCTTTTTGGTCATTTGAAAAGATCGACCCTGCACCCCACCCGTCGCTCCTCTGCCCAGACTTGGTCTTCCTCGGCCCGTTGATGTATTGCTCCCCATGGTTAACTGTGGAGCTTTCATTTGTGGACAATTTGGTCTGAGGTGATCTGGAGAATTACAATTAAAACACCTTTTAACTGTTGGGCAACCATTCGATAAATGACCAGTTTCACCACATTTGTAACATTTCCTTAGCTCAATCCTGCATTCTCCCTGGTGAATTTGATGACATCGGGGACAAGTCCTTTCATTGAATCTTCGTGTGGGCTTGTTCCCAAACTTTACAGCTTTTGGTCCTTTGTATCCAGTTGATGGACCTTCCCATTTCCTCTTTTCTATCACTTTCCCTTCCTCCTTCTATTCTTGTTTCTCTCTGTTACTTCTGCTGCGTCAACAGTCGATGAAAATGTAGTCGGATTCATGGCTATAACAAATTCTCGGATTGATGGTTTCAATCCTCAAATATTCCTCTCCACTTTTCTAGATTCTGAGGAAATATAATGTTCTACAAACCTTGAATGTTCAATGAATTACTCTGTATATTCCCTTACTGTCTTGTTTCCTTGTTCCAATTTCAGAAAATCTTCTTCCATTTGTCTAACAGCAGCTTTTGGGCAAAACTTCTCCTTGAATCTATTGACAAACTCTAGCCATGTCATAGTCTGCAAAATGTCTGTTCTTGCTAAAGATTCTACTTTCCACCAAAATAGCGCATTCGATTTTAACATTGAGACTGCAAATCTATCTTTGTCTGTTTCAGCACATCAGATGGTATTGAATACAGACTCCATCTCCTTGATCTAACACATAGCCTTGATTGGGATTGATGGAGTAACTTCAATTCTGCCTGTCTCCATTCTGGCAGGATTCTTTAAGATAGAAGTCAAGGTTTCCCTTAGCTTTCCCATTTCTTCAGCTAATATATCTCTTGTTATATATTCTGGGTGAGACATCTTTCTTGATTCATATTTTCAGAGTTTGATTCCGCTTGATTCATATTGATTTCTGGCTGACTTATTCTGCCTCTGGTCTGCCCTCTACCTCTGCCACTACCTATGCTTCTGCCTCTGCCCCCTCAGAGGTGCCAACAGGAGCACCAAGGGATTCTTCTTCATTGGGGCGGGTGATCCTTTCTGACCTTCTTGATCTACTAGCCATCTGTAGATAACAAAGTTAAACACATATTTCTCACATTCCCAAATATAATAAAGTGTCCAAGTTTAGTTATGTACCTGTAGATTCAAAATTACATTGGCCATATGTAATCCGAAAATACCTTACACACTAACCTCTAAACTTATTACATTTATTCCAAAGGTGCTAACTATGTCTGTGACCCTAATATGCAATGAAATAGTTTAAGTCTAGATATCATGCATGTGAATACCTAAATCCCTTCAACTCAGGCTCTGATACCAACT
>NW_020201718.1:52508-55940 GCF_001531365.2 Cynara cardunculus var. scolymus
GAAATAGGCCCATAGAGGTCTATGTGAATCATATCCAAGGCCTTGGTGCAGGAGGTTTCTGATTTTGTTTTATGTGAGGCCCGTTTAAGCTTTCCCATCTCGCATGCAGAGCAAAGATGATCTTTTTCAAATTTGAGATCCGGAATTCCCTTGACCAACTTCTGTGTGGCTAATATCGGTAATGCATCAAAGTTAAGATGTGAGAATTTTTGATGCCATAGCCAATTTTCATCATTCTTATGGGAAACAAGACAAAGGGTGTCGTGTGCCATTGAGGACTCAAAATCTAGARGATAGAGATTTCCTTCTCTCTTTGCTTTGATGATTGTTTGTCCGGGCATTGTTTCTATTATACAAAAACCTTTGCAAAACCTGACATGAAGACCCTTGTCGCAAAACTGGCTTATGCTGAATAGGTTGTGCTTCAATTCTTCGACATAAGCCACTTTGCTGATAGAGATGTTGCCTCTGATGAGAGTGCCATTTCCTTTGATAGTGCCCTTGCTGTTGTCTCCAAAAGTCACAGATCCCCCAGATGTTTCGATGAAGGATGATAGTTGACTTTTATCACCAGTCATGTGCCTGGAGCAACCGGAGTCCATATACCATGGTTGCACATGCTGGTCCTGCAAGACAAATTAAGGGATTTTAGGTACCCATTTCATAATGGGTCCTCGTTTGTTAGTAGGGGATTTCACACTCTTTTCATTGCACTTAGCCTTTGCAGGCGGATTTATTTGACTTCCCCTTGCCCTTTGGTTTGGGCTTTTTCACGTTTTCATTTGTTTTAACTTTGTATCGATAAAAGTGTTGTGAAAAGGGACAGTGATGTGTCAACATGTGATTCCTCAGGTTTTGTAAAAGGATTAAACATTGACAATGATTAAACATTGAATTTGTATGTCTAACATTATTTTTATTCGATGTAAGTGAAGAAGTAAATATAGGAGTAAATCTTGTTAGCATCGGTTGTTTTTACAAACTTCCTATCTAGTTTAGATTTTTTTTATTGAAAGAGGTCTTGCACTTTACTTCTTTTCTCCTGAGGAAGGTTTGCTTTTCTTCAGCTGGATGGAAAGAGAAGTGGTGGTCAAAGTTTTCAGAGGCAGGCCACTTCTGTTTTTGCTCACGAGTAAACTTGATGAACCTGAAGGATGTACTAAGGCTTTTTAAATTAGCTTTGGCAGAGTTACTATCTTTCAGTTTTCTCTTTTCTTTGTCTGAAGTTTTGATTGATGATGGAATAACAGAATTCATTGAGGTTTTTAAGTTTTGATGCTTCTTGTCCTCAATGATTTTTGGTGATTCACAAATTATCTCTTCTTCTTCAGAATCAAGAAAATCTCTTGCTGATTTCTCAAAATCAAAATTAACATGGATTGAATTGGAAGAAGTGGGTTTAGAGGTTGATGCGTTAGAGTAATCTAGTTGAGGTTTCATCGATTCATCAGCTGATGGTTCCTCTTGTAGATAAACTCTCAACCAAAACTTCATTTAATACATTTTAATAAAAATTTGCCAATCCTTCAWATCAATAACCAAATCCTCTGGTCCAATGATGAGAATCAACCAAAGCCCCTCTGGTTCCTTATGAGGAACAACTAGAGCCTCTCTGATTCCTCATGAAAATAACCATTCTGTTTCAAAACACTTTTAACCAATACCAATGGCCATAGGCCAAGATTTCCCCTTCTTAATAACATCAATACCATTATTTCCAATACGAACAATACTTTTGAGTTCTCAAATCTTTAACAACCCTCATATTCCATATACATAAAATTCACATCATCATACTCATAATACTAAAATAGTATCATTACAAAACATAGACTATCAAAATATATCATTAATACAAAAAAGAATAAACTATTATCATCATTCAGACTTTTCCCTTGCCTTTATCTTTAAACATACGCTGATCTGCAAAACCAGGTTCGTCCAACATCTGAGCGTTAGACCAAAAGGTCTAGTGAGTGTATAATCTCATATAACAATATACATTCCAAACAATCAGTTTAGAATCAAACTTGTTCCGAAACATATCATATTTATGATTCTCGCGGTTACACCGCCATTACAATCTCATTTCTCTTTCTCACTCGCGGTTACACCGCCATTATATCTTTCTCGCGGTTACACCGCCATTATATCTTTCTCACGGTTACACCGCCATCTCACTCGCAGTTACACTGCCATTATATCTCTCTCGCAGTTACACTGCCATTATATCACTCTCGCGGTTACACCGCTATCTCACTCGCAGTTACACTGCCATTATATCACTCTCGCGGCTACACCGCCATCTCACTCGTAGTTACACTTCCATTACATTTCATAAACATCTTCCAAAAACATTTTTTCCTTTCATCCGGATTTGAAGTCCGGTCAGACTTGTCCGGATTAGATATCCGGTCAATATACTTTAAACATAAACCATCTCCTTTGTCCGGATTAGAAATCCGGACAACACTTTTCTTTCTTTGTTATCCGGTTTAGAATAAATCGGACAATACAAAGACTAACCCTTGACCGATTTAAAATAATCCTGTCAATACATCACTTGAATCTTTTGAACAGTTTACCATTATCCGGTCACCTCATGGCCGGTTTAAAAGTTATCCGGTCACCACTTGGCTGGTTTATAAGTTATCCGGTCACCACTTGGCCGGTTTAAAAGTTATCCGGTCACCTCTTGGCCGGTTTAAAAGATATCCGGTCACCACTTGGCCGGTTTATAAGAATCAACATAAAATGCAATTGAATCCACAATAACCAGTTCTAAAATGCTTATCAAATCATATATAAGCAATACATATTTAAAGCTCTAAACACTCACCTTTTTGAAATGAGAATCAAAACCTTTTGAGACCTTCTTCTTCTTCCTGTGCAAATCTTTAAAACTCTCCAGAGCAACTATCCAAATATAGTAGGTGTACGTATGTGTTTTTCTTCACAACAACTACATATATACATACATAACCATAAGGGGAATTGAGGGGCGACTCAATAGCCGACTCTCCCTCTTTTCTGTATTTAAAATAATATACACACACATATCCAAACATATAACATATATATATATATATATAACTTAAATAATAACCAGACTATTACAATATTCCCTCCTTAAAAGAATTCCGTCCCGGAATTTTACTTAGGCAAAAAGGTAGGGATATTTTATCAGCATTTCCGACTCTGGTTCCCAGGTGGCATCTGATCCTTTAGGATAACGCCACTGAACCTTTACTAACCCAATCTCTTTGTTTCGTAACTTTTTCACTTTATAATCAGTAATCTGCTTAGTGGTTTCTTTAAAACATAACTTTTCTTCTACCTTAATCTCAGGTAATGGTACTGCCACATCTGGACTTATTAGACACTTCCTCAAATTTGACACATGAAACGTGTCATGTATTCCACTTAATTTTA
>NW_020201719.1:0-1411 GCF_001531365.2 Cynara cardunculus var. scolymus
TATGTATGATTAATATAATAATATGAAAACTATGTATGAATGCTTATATATATGGTATAAAAATTAATGTACGAATATTTACGCGTCAAACGCATTTGTCTGWTTCTTCTTATTGATGGCACAATCCTTTTACAATCAATGCACCTATGTATTAATTGTAAAAGTCTACAAGATAATATTGGTCAAAACTTATTAAATATTAATCCATTATTATATGTATAGAATATCTAAATATGTTGGAAAAGTRTCGACCACCATATGAGAATTGACTCTCRAGTCTTGAAGCGGCATTCTATAAAAACCATTCATGCATTGAACCGTACACAACCATTCTCATATTTTTCACAATTTCTAGATTTAAAGGAATGGCAAGATTACCAAGAGGGGGTAATAGGAACACGGAGCTGAAACTAATTGAAAATGAAARGGAAAGAGCGGTAACCTTSTCCAAGCGCCGCAACGCCTTATTCAAGAAAGGGAATGAGCTAGCCACGCTATGTGGTGTGAAGATTGCAATCATTCTCTTATCGATCGGTCGAAAGTCTATCTCTTTTGGCAACCCCAGTGTTCAATCTGTTGTAACCCAATATCTTAACTCGGATCAAGTCGACCAACAASCCGATGATATCGATACAAGGTCTGCCAATTCTTACCATGAGTCTACAAATCCGGAGCTCAATAAAGAACTTAATGAAGCGATTGAGCGCTTGGCAGAGGTGAAGAAGGAAGGACACATGCTTGATGAAATTCTAAAAAGGTCATACGGAGGGAAAACRCATAAGGAATATGTGAACAGCCTTGGGTATGATGAGCTCATGCAATTAAAAGGCAAAAACGAAGAGTTGAGACGTATTTGTGATGCAGCAAGTAGGCCTTCCTCCTCAAATAATGAGCATGATGCGGATCTATCTAAAATTGGAGGGCCAAAAGAATACTWGAAGCTGTGATGATAAGAAGGCAGAAATTATCTTGTAATTCTTATGTTATGATAATAATATCAAAATGTTGAGCTAARARTTCTATTTTTTGTTTTTCAATAATTAAAGTTCAATTTCTTTGTTGATTCATGCATGTGTAACAAAGTCGGATAACGTTGGGGCAACTTAACATCTATAGCAGCACTGCCACAGAAATCCCTCGTTTCTAACCAAATCAAACCAAACATACCGAATATATCCCTCCACAAGGTAGGGTCTGGGGAGGGATGATGTATGCAGACTATACTTCTACCCATGCGGATAGAGATTGTTTCCGTGAAGACCCCCACTTTATCAAACCCTGCTCATCCTGTTCTAAACATTAATAAATCCCTCCAGATTTATTTTCTTTCTCCAATATCTTCAAACAAGGAATATGAAGCCTAATTGTGGGCAACTCTTGAACAATGTTTAAATTTGATCTCCATCTCAGA
>NW_020201719.1:2381-3616 GCF_001531365.2 Cynara cardunculus var. scolymus
TGGTCGGGTAGTATTGGGGTATTTGATACTGAAATACGCACGAGTACTTGGTAACCTTTATTCATCTACTCTAGCAAATTGTGAAAGTCAACATGTGCCCTCTGTTTTGCCAAAAAGTAGATTGTCATTTGAAGATTACTCTCTCCATCACAATAAAGAGCTCACTTGATTATAGGGATTCATACCCAGTACTTTCACAATTCAGTTTTGACATTGATTTCATTAATTTTTATTCGCCATAGTAGATAAACCGACTATCAAATACATCATTTCCTTTCCATCCACTGCATAAAGGCAAGATGGTTAAAGTGGAGAGTSGCTAAGGGAGTGTTGTATGATAAGAGAATACAGTTAAAACTGAAAGGGAAATTCTACAGGGTAGCCATAAGACCAGCTATGTTGTATGGTTTTTGAGGACATGACATCTCATAGGAGTTCTTGGAGGCATAGAGTAGAGTGGTCAATTTTCAGTAGGATATAGTAGAAGGTGTCGTCAAGGGAATTGAGCGGAGGGTAGAGAGTTGRCAAATAGCTTCTTATGTGGGGTATGTAGGGGTASTTGGGCGTGATAGGACCTGACGTGACTTTTTTACTAGTTATCATACTTGTKTAAGTTGCTATATACATTACTTCTACTTGTATTACATGTTTTACCYGACTWCATTGATTACAATTACATTGTCTGCTTGCACACYRTTGAATTGTGCATACACAATTAAATCGTTATTCTACGTGTCATTTTACCAAATTACCYGTGCACACACCTTTTTGTCGTGCACAAGTCGGGGATCGTCATGGAAACAGCCTCTCATACTAGTGGTTGAGGTTTCTCTACCTACCCCTACTAGACCTTACTTTCGAATAGGAAATATTAGGTTTGGTTGGTCCCACCAAAATAGGTGGGGAAAAAAAGAAAGGCATGRACTAAATAGCTAAATTACTAAATTACCCTCGTCTAAAGTATATATATTATATGTATTTATATTTATATATAGGGTCGGATTCAGAGGAAAACCGCAAAAAAAATGAAAAAAAGAGAAACACGACAAACCGTTCATGTGGACGGTATGCACACGTGCATAAAAACCAAGAAACAATTTCAATTACTGTATGCACATGTGGATACCGTCCAGATGAATGATTACCAGGGTGTTCCTTAGTTTTTCAATTTTTGTGTGTTTTCTCCTGAACCTCCCTCTATATATATGCACTAATTGATTACCCATGTGATACAA
>NW_020201719.1:4646-6938 GCF_001531365.2 Cynara cardunculus var. scolymus
CCAATCCAATCTAGTTACTGCCCGTATCATACTCAGGGCTTTTGGAAAGAGCTTAACGGGCTTAGGGGCCATTTACCAAACGCTTACCCGGGTAAGCGCTTACCAAGGCACATTACCTTACCGGATGAATATGGTAAGGACCAAGAATCTTACCCTGTAAGAACGATGCAAGGACCAAGAGTCCTACCCGCTAAGTGAGGGTGACGACTATTACCACGGTTAGCGCTTACCGGGTAAATTGTCGTATACGATGCCCGTTTTTATGGACTAAAATCTTACCAGGTAAGTAAGTGATAGTGTTGATTTGTACCGGTAAGCGCTCACCAAGTAAGTGTTTGGTAAACGACCCCTTAATGAAACTTATAGCTTATTCCATCAATGTTTGTTTGTGCCTTGTTTGTTGACTAAGATATGGGCGTATTCGTTGAACCCGGTGACACTAACTTAACCCATACAACCACTCCATTTCCATATCTATATAGAATTGTACAGAAAACAGGCAACCTGCTCAACTCTCCCAATCCAACCCGCAAACAATCCAATTAAACCAAACCCGCCAATTAATAGGGTTGAAATGGGTCTGACCTAACTCAACCCAACCCAATCCGCCAACCTGACGCTAATATATATGATTTTGATAAAAATTCTTTTATATTTATATGCAATATAAAATTTTATTTATATTTACCTAGTCCGAGTCTCGTTCTCGTTTTTAATCATTTTTTGGAGGACAATTTTCTTCATTTTCTATTTTTTTCATCATTGTAGTACTCTATTTACAAGTTGCCATATGTCGTACATTTAATAGCAGATTAGCAGCAAAAGAATTGAATTAAGGGGTTGTTTGGTTGGTTTTCCATTAAGTTGTGTATGGATAAAGCTGACTCTGTGGATTAATCTATCTGTATAGATTGGGAGGGTTTTTGTTTGGGAGGCTTCTTTACAGACAGAAGGAGAGTGCTTTTTAATTGGGAGGGGAAGGTTTGGAAAAACTAGGTTTTCTGCATAAAGCTGCCCCTACAAGCTTAGAATAAGCCACTTTCTATATCMTTAAGCCACTACCAAATATTCATGTATAGCTGACCACATAAATTAGTGACGCTCATTAAGCTCATTATACTATTAACAAACAAGCTCTAAGTTATGCATACAAATGTGTGAAACAAAGCAATATATAATTATATATATGTACATACATCTCTTGGTTAGGTGAAGGCAACATGCATAAGTGTTGGTATGTAAACATATTTTCATCCTATGCAAAGCACAATTTGTTCAAACGTTGTGTGTACTTACGTATCAATAATCAATGTTACCTATTTTTTATATGTATAGGGTTAAATCGAGTGATAGACAATATGCTCTTAAGTCACCAAAAAATTGAAGACACATACATATTCATAAGAATGATGGAAACTAGCCAACCCAACCCAAAATGGTTGGTTTGGGATGGGTTACACTTTGTAACGAACTGGATTGGGTTGGGATTTTTTCAAACTGCCGTAATTGAGTTGGCTTTTCTAAATGCATCAAATTGGCCAACCCAACCCGCGTACACCCCTCGAATCAAGTAATGGATGAACATAGAATCCAGAGGATGATGCAAAMACAAGTTGAAATCACAATAAACCCCTAGTTTTTTATAGAAAACGATGATGGATCGAGTGATATTTTTGGGGTTATAAGTGGTCGGATTGGGATTTGATTATTATGAGATTTTTAGCATTCTAAAGGGTCAGATTGAAATTTGGTTTTATTGAGATTTTGAGGGTTCTAAAATGGTTAGATGATGCATAACATAATAAGCAATCATGCAGAAATTAAAGGGGAAAAAAAAAGATCCCTCATCAATCTGAAAATTTGGTGTTTCCTTTGGTGTTTATTTAAATTTTATGAGATTTATATGTTTCCTTCTTTGTTTATTGCCTCCTTCTTTGTTGTTCTTTATTGTAAGACGGGCTCTAATCAAGTTCGCAAATTAATGCTAGGATGAACTATTCTTTCACAATTTCGTAGACTGTTGTTAAATTGAATAAACTACGGATTTGGTCCCAAATTTTGGCTTTTCTCTTTCTTTTTTCTTTTTTTCTCAAAAACATTGTAATTTACGCATCAAATGCATTTGTATGCTTCTTGTTAGAGAGATGGCTCTCTCTCCTTTAAAAACAATGCACCGATGTATTAATATTTGTACAAAATTTCTGAAAAAGTTGGAAAAGGATCAACCACTGTGTGGGAATTGACTTTTCTATAAATACCATTCATATATCAAACCCTTCACAATCATCTCAT
>NW_020201719.1:7223-14811 GCF_001531365.2 Cynara cardunculus var. scolymus
ATAATGATCAAAGTTGACTTAAGATTTCTATTTATTTGTTTTTCAATAATTTAAGGTCTTCTTTGTTGATTCATGCATGTGTAACAGAGTCGGACAAAGATGGGGAAGCTTAACATCTATGGAAGCACTACCATATAGAAATACCGGAGCAGCCCTCCTCTTCCTGTTCTAACCAAATCAAACCAAACATTGCCCGTATAACCAACCAGGAGGTAAGGTCTGAGGATGTACGCAGACCATAGGGGTAGAGGTTGTCTCGTAAAGACCCCCCGGCTTATGAAACCCTGCTCCTCATCTCTAAACACTGAGAAAGCCCTCTCTCTCTAGATTTATTTTATTTCTCCAATATCTTCAAGGTTCAAGCAAGGAAAATAAAGCCTAGTTGTGCACAACTCGTGAACAGTTTAAAATTAATTTCTGTCTTGTAGTGTAGAACTTCTTTTGGGATGAATTTTCAATTTGGTAAGTTGCACGATAATGACAAGCAAAATCTATTTTGTGAATGCCAATAAAGATATGGATACGTTTTCGGCATTATGGTAGACTGGACTACCACTGGGTTCCCCGTGTTTTTCGTGTGTGGTGTAGCTACTATCTTACTTCTATTTAATCATTGTTTCCATTATGTATTTTGTTTTCATGAAATCCTAAGACCTTGTTTCCCTGGTTAACCAAATTACCCAAGCGTTAATTTTTTCCATCACATACCACCCATCTATCTGTACTATCTCTCTCAAAACCAGTTATCTGGAGGCATGTTAAAAATCATAAATTAGTATTCTTTTCCCTAATTGGAGAAAACCCTAAAAATGGTTGAGGAAATCATGGCAAATACTCTAAATAATTCTGCTACAAATAATGGATAATACTCTAAATAATGTGCAACTATTATGCCTTCCTTCAGATATTGAATCAAATACATGTTGTGCAAGATAAGAACTTTATAGTTGATCCTACGAGTAAATCAACAGAATCCAAATGGGAAAAACGCGATGAAGGAGCTAAAAAACAAATGTAAATAAAGATTATTACAACAGCAGGCGAAGTAGGGTTTATAGATGAAGAACAATCGAAAGCAAGAAGGATGTAGATGACATACCATTGCTTTAAAATCGCCAACCAGCCCTTGTTCACGGACTCGTTTTTTCCAAGCCGATGGTAAAGATCTTTGGTTCGAAGCTCTGAATGTTGACAACAAAGGACCGGTCCAAATCAAAACCCTAAAGCTCTGCGCAACCACTGAGATTGAGACGAAGGTGTAGGTATTTTCAAAAAAAGCCCAAATCATTAGAATTGGGTGGAGTTGACCTGGTTGAAATTTTGATAAACTATAAAATATAAATAAGATAAGGGATTGTTTGGCGGTTGTTAAATGATTTAATGTAGTATGATTAAGTGATCAGAATGATTAAGAGACTCCGTATAATTTAGTGTTAGATAGAAAAAGGTTGTTTGGAAACCGTTCTGAATCAACAGTCTGAATAACATAAAATTACCATTTTACCCAATCTTGTGTTTAATGAAAATTAACGTTTGACAACAGTTCTGAAAGAAATTTCTAAATGAAAAATAGAAAATAATTAATGGTTCAAGCCAATACATAATATTATATCAATCCAAACAAGCATGACAATGTTTGTTCAAGTTTTGGCGTAACAAAACATCACATTAAACACAACTTCAAACCCAATATTTGAGTACAACATCTAATTTGAAACATTTAACACCAGTTGATTTGCAATCTCATTACGCAAATTAATCATGTACTCACTGTCTTGGGGACCCCAAGTATTGCATCTATCTCTTCTTCATCGCCTCCATCAATTTGTTCTTGTGCTTCATTAATGAACATGGGATTATTGTCGTAATCCATGAATAATTGATCCTGGATGTTGCATCTTCTTATAAAGTTGTGGATCGCGAAACAAGCAATTACAATGTTTTTTTGTATGCGAAAAGGATAAGGGGCCATTTGCTTCAAAATTGGGAATCTTGCTTTCAATACACCAAAAGCACGTTCGATAACATTTCTGAGTTGTGCGTGGGCATGATTGAATCTTTTTTCTTTGGTCAAGGCACGTTGACGTCGAAAATCAGCTAGCCAATATCTTGTATTGCGATATGGAGTCAAAAATCCACGAGTGTTGGCATATGCAGTATCACAAAGATAATATTTTTCTACATTTAACATGTAAGAAAAATTTATTGTTAAGTAAAATGTATAAGAAATAAATTATATTCAATATTAAGTAAAAATTCTAAATACTTGGTGTAGGAAATGGAAAGCCAGAAGTTGGGTTCAATGCAACTTCTTTTAAAACTCTAGCATCATGTGTTATGCCCTCTCATCCAGCCCAAACATAAGGGAATACCATATTAAAATCACAAGTCGCTAAAATGTTTTGATAACATTCACCTTTTCTTCTGCCCCTATAACGAGCTTGTTGATCGACAGACACAAATGCATGTATGAGAGTCCCATCTAACGCACCTTTATCCCTCTTTATTAAAAAGGTAAAAAATATAAGAAACTTTTTAACTACGTTTTGATTTTGCAAATTATATAAACGAAAACATACCGGAAAAATTCTTTTAAGATTTCTTTGTCGTTCTGACATGTTGGAGGTTTCTTCATTGGGCATTGGTCCTACAACTTCTTTAGCAAATTCCATCATTGCTCGTAGTACTTGACGGAAATATCTATGGATAGTTTCTGTTGAGTGTTGAAATCTTCTTTTAATTATTTTATAGTGTTCACTGTGACATATAATTGCTAAAAAAATTGTCATCTTCTCCTCAACAATTGCATTCCTGCTATTTTGCAATCAACTCTTTTGTTTAAAATGGTTGCATAGTAGTATATAAGCATCACGAGAAAGGCGCATCAACTCAAGACATTGTGTATTTGAGTCATTTAATAGTTCTAGAGTATACGCATGTCCGGACAACAATGAAGTGTTATCTCTTATCCTTTTGATTCTTGATATAGCTTTTCGTTTCAAATACAACCAAAAAAGTAACAAAAGCAACAATGCTTCTTCAACATCCATAGAGAACCTTGCAAATAAAAATAATTACAAATCATGATGGAAAAGTTGCATCCATAAAGAACCATGCAAATAAAAATAATTATTCAACATTCATTCAAAAGTTAACATCATTCAAAAGCATGTTCAATAGTTATGTCATCCAAAAGTCGTGTTCAAAAGCAAAACATTATTCAAAAGGTAGAATCATATCAAAACACAATGTTCAAGAGTCATTCTAACCCAACCCACATTCTAACCCAACCCACGCAAAAGTCATATGTTTCGACTACACGATCCTGTATTTTTGTCCTATCATTCTAACCCAACCCACACAACCTTCCGGCTTTAAACACAACCATACTTTCCTATAATCGGCACTCTCACTGAAGATAAAAGTAGCTACGTGGTATTACGGGTGATCTGTTCCCCATCCAAGTTCATCCTACTTTGCCAAGCAAGCAGGCACATTGTTTGAATATTTTTCCATAATTGCTTTCACAGCCTTAGAGATATCTTCTTCAACTTGTGAGTTACTTGATTGTTTACCTTTTCGCTTTTTACTTGCTTGTGTACTTGGACGAGAATCATACTCTTGTCTTAAAGTTGGGTCGAGATTTGTTGATTATTAGGAACAACCTCAACATCTTCACTCGAGTGATCAGAAAGTGGGTCGGAAATGTCGGGAATATTAGAATGTGGCCTATGACTTTCAATTCCCGTTACTTGAACTCCATCAAATAGTTGAATACAAAGATCGTGGAAAAGCAGTCATGTACTCTTGATTGGTTCTACATATTTGGTTCTCTGTTTTAAAAAATATGTATAAATAAATTATAAAGATACCAAATAAAAAAGAGTATAGAATTATAAAATTATGAAGATACCTCAATTTCTATCTGCCATTCTTCATCAGTTAGATTAAACGTGTTGGTTGTTGGGTCATACACGTTTCCTGTTTTGTTTTTCAGCCTCGTCCATGCATTGTATTTGGCTTTCAAATAATCATAATGGTTTTTCATTTGTTTTTTATCTACGACAAAGTTATGTTTGTTTTTAAGCGTCTCCGCAACATTCTTCCATGAACGCGACTTAAGACTGGTGCCTTCTCGTCCATGTATAACAACCTCTTGTATACATGCTTCAAGAAATGTTCGCACCACACTCTCTTTTTTCCAATTTATTCTACGTCTCTTTGGTTGTGAACTCTCATTGACAGTGTCCATACCTTACAAATGATGACATATAACAAATCAAGATTGAAATCCTAACAAAGGACCACATATAAGAGATCTCTTATAATATGCCTAAAAGGGTTGAGATGTGAAATCAAACTCGTACTAAAAGCAAAATTTGTGCAAGTCTTGAGGTAATTGGTACCAATCACTTTGTTATATTTTTTGCACACTCCTAGTTATAGTATACATATAAGGTATTGTTGTATCATCTCATATACATAAAGCTAGGATATATCATCTCATATAAGGTATTGTTGCATCATCTCATATACATAAAGCTAGGATATATCATCTCATATAAGGTACTATTGCATCATAAATATCAAGGCCTTGAAGCAATTATTCATGCAAATATGAAAACTAGGGAGCAAAGAAACTAGTGAAGACTGATATACCCTTTGCTAAAAGGTTTCCTATTGGATGCCTACTAATTGTCAAACATTACTTCTCAAATTCAAAACTATTTTAGTGGCAAAGGTTTATATACAAAGAGAGACGTGATCAAGATTTTATAGTAAGGAGTCGTTTACCAAACACTTACCCGGTAAGTGTTTATTTGTAAAATTTTACACTATCATTTCCTTACCGGGTAAGATTTTAATTCACCAAAATGACATTGTATGTTATCACTATTATTGAGTGAATGCCTTTCTGAATGATCTAATTTGGCCTTATGTTCAAAACATCGTTAATTCTCGTAAAAATCCAAAAAGAAAAAAGAAGAAAAAAGCTATGTTTCGCAGAATCGGGAGTACCAAGTGTGAAGGGTTTTTATTTTCATTAAATATCCAAAATTTGCCCACAATGTCTSATTCWTGCAAACTACAATGTTTTATTTGACATGTTCACAAGWAGGATGGTTAATTTTGCAACAGAAAGCCATGAAAGATGGTTCAAAAGGCCTCACTCAATGATCATTAATATTTCATTTACCACCAATCTCGAATATTGCATAGATAATTATTTTTGGATGTCCCATGAAAACTTTGAAAGTATTGTTTCTTCATAATTTGAAGCTCAACCAATCTATTTCTCAATTTTTGTCATTAGAATTATGATATCTAGACTTAAACTGTTTTATTRCATGTTAAGGGTCCCGGACATAGTTAGCACCATTAGATATAAATATGATAAGTTGAAAGAACAGTGTGTAAGGTAAATTTTAATTACATCTGGCCAGTGTAATTATAAATTTACAGGTACATATCTGAACTTGAATACTTTATTATATTTGGGAATGTGAATACGTGAATATTAACATTAAACTTTACAGATGTCTAGTCGAACTAGAAGATTTGAAAGAGTGGCTCGTCCTGAATCTGAGGAAAAGGAAGAAACACCCGTAAATCTACCGACCAACATGTCTGTAAATAGAGGTCGAGGAAGACCAAGGGGGCGAGGTAGAGGGAGGAGTCAGTCTCAGGGAAGGGGACGAACTGAAATACATTCTAAGCAGGAAGAATCACACTCTGGGAATGYTCAGGGAGGAACGGTACCACACCCAGAATATATAACCAGAGATGTGTTAGCAGAAGAAATGGGGAAGTTACGAGAAACTCTGATATCTATTATGAGGATACATGCTAGAGTAGAAACAGAAAGAGTAGAGGTTTATCCATCTGCTCCAATCACTCATAATAGAGAGGGAGATATTAAGACATTCTTGGCATGTAAACCACCAACTTTCTCTGGAGAAAGAGATCCGGTGAAAGCAATGTGCTGGATCAAGGAGATGGAATATGTGTTTAACACTATCCGATGCCCGGAAACAGATAAAGTGCGATTTGTTGTTTCAGTATTGAAGTCAAATGCTTTATTCTAGTGGGAAGTAGAATCGTCTACCAAAACGGATGTTTTACAGTCTATGTCATGGATGAAATTCGTGGATCGATTTAAAAATCAGTTCTGTCCTAAAACGGCAGTAAGACAAATGGAGGAAGATTTCCTGAAGCTGGAACAAGGAAATAGGATTGTACGGGAGTATACTGAAAAATTTATTGAATACTCTCGTTTTGCTGATCATTATGTTTCAACTGAATCAAGGAAAATAGAAAGGTTTATTTGGGGTCTGAAGCCCTCAATTAGGGAATTCATTATTGCAATGAACCCCAATACCTTTCCATTGACAGTAGAGGCGGCTGAAGTGACTGAAAGAAACAAGAATAGACAGTCAGAAGGGAAAGTTATTGAGAAACAAAAATGGGAAGGACCTTCATCTTTTCGAGGACCCAAGACTGTGAGATATGACAACAGATCTGAACAAAAGAGCAGTACGAAAGTTCAGCAGGGTAATGATAAAATGGACCCGAGAAAATGTTATAAATGTGGTGAAGCGGGTCATTTGTCCAGAAATTGTCCAACCAACAAAAGATGTTTTAACTGTAATTCTCCGGATCATATCCGACCAAATTGCCCCTTGTTAAGAAATCYGCAGTTAACAATGGGGAGTAATGCATCAGGTAATCGGGGAAGAGCTACTGGAAACCAAGGAGGACAAGGAAGGGCGCGGGGAAGATCCTTCCAAATGACCAAGAATGAGGCAGAAGCATCGCCAGATGTGGTAACAAGTACTTTTCTTCTGAATTCAATACGTGCTAAAGTGTTATTTGACTCTGGTGCAAACTTCTCGTTTGTATCACCATTGTTTGCTCAAACTGCATGTTTGAATTCTGTGCTGCTTGAAGATAAATTAGTAGTTGATACTGCTAATAATCARGAAACTGTTACTAGTGTGTTCAATGACTGTTTAATTGTTGTTGAAAACATTGAACTTCCGATCCAGTTATTTCCTATGCCAATGAAAGAATTTGACATAGTAGTAGGCATGGACTGGTTAGCAAGGTATCAGGCTAGCATTGATTGTAATCAGAAGATGATCAGAATTATTTTGCCAGACCAGAGAACAGTTATTATTTATGGCGACCATCAGGATCATCGCATTAGTATTTTGTCAGTAATGAAAGCTCGAAAGAGTATTCAAAAGAAGTGTCAGGGATATTTGGCATACGTGATTGATTTAAAGAAAGAGAAAAGAAAGGAATAATTGATCCCAATAGTTTGTGAAGATCCTGAAGTTTTTCTGGAAGACTTATCTGGGTTACCACCAGATAGAGTTATTGAATTCCGAATCGATCTTATAGCAGGAGCTGCACCAGTAGCTAAGGCTCCGTATCGTCTAGCTCCATCTGAACTAAAGGAATTGGCGACACAGTTGAAAGATTTAACTGATAAAGGATTTATAAGGCCTAGCACTTCGCCTTGGGGTGCTCCGGTCTTGTTTGTCAAAAAGAAGGATGGATCTATGCGAATGTGCATAGATTACCG
>NW_020201719.1:16636-23018 GCF_001531365.2 Cynara cardunculus var. scolymus
TGTGCTGGAATGAAGTGGGTGAGAAACAGCTAACAGGTCCTGAAATTGTTCAAGAAACTTCCGAAAAGATTGAACAGATCCGTGAAAGAATTAAAACAGCACAGGATCGCTAGAAAATTTATGCAGATAATCGTCGAAAATCCATTGAATTTGATATAGGCGATTTAGTAATGTTAAAGATTTCGCCATGGAAGGGTGTTATCAGATTCGGAAAGAAAGGAAAGCTCAGTCCGAGATATGTTGGGCCATTTAGAATCTGTAAGCGAATTGGGCCAGTGGYRTATCAGTTAGAGCTACCAGAAGAACTAAATCGGATTCATAACACTTTTCATGTGTTGAACCTGCGGAAAAATTTGGCTGATCCAAGTTTAGCTGTACCTTTGCCAGAAATTCAATTAGACAGCAAATTGAATTTTGTAGAGACACCAGAAGCCGTGGTAGATAGAAAGATCAGGGTGTTGAAAAACAAAGAGATAAGTCTGGTTAAAGTACAGTGGAAGTTTCACAAAGGACCGAAGGCAACATGGGAATTGGAGTAAAAGATGAGATCAGAATACCCATGGCTTTTTGATTAAAGGAATTCCGGGACGGAATTCTTTTGAGGGGTGGATAATGTAATAACCGGATCCTGGTTATTACCCAAGGTATTTAATACGTGATTATTTTATTAAATAATTGTGTGATAGCATGATAAACTGTTATGTTTGATACATGCTGGTATACGAAATTGTGCATGTATTTGGATGTAGGAAAATATATTTTTATATATATGTGTGCATGAGTGTGCATGTGGATATATAAAAATTTTGTGCATATTATATGCATATAATATGTGTTTATGTGTATGTATGCATGTATGTGTTAGTAAATATATGCATAGGTGTGTATGAGTGTTTAATATGCATGTACGTGGCTTGGTTAAGTAGCCGACTTCCCATTTTGGGAAGCTATAAAAAGAGGCTTAACCTCTCATTTGGCTCTTACTGCCATTTTGAGAAATTGAGAGGTTTAAAGTGAGGTGTTGTCCGATTTACTATAAGGAGGTGATTTCAAGATTGATTGCAAGTGTCAAAGTTTCAAAAGGGTTGATTTCTAGCGTTTTGGATTCAAAAGCTTTACAAGGTGAGTGGTTTCTAAACTTTTTTGTATAAAGAGTTTACTAGTTTTATTTGCATGTTTCGTATTGTTCTTATTTGGAAAGAAACCTTGATTTTTATTGTCTAAGTGTTTAACCGGACAAAGGGTGACCGGATAAGCATTTAAACCGGACAAGCCTTAGGCGGTTTATTGTCCGGATTGTTTTAAACCGGACAAGCCTTGAGCGGCTTAGTGACCGGACTAGTTTTAAACCGGACAAACCATGAGCGGTTTGTTGTCCGGAGTTGGTAAACCGGTTGAATGTTGGGCGGTTTATAATTGATAGAATTACTTTAAATTTCATACTGAGAAGTAGGAATACGATCACATGGGGAGCGGTTTATTTTTAAACCGGACAAGTCATGAACGGACTATTGTCCGGATTTGATATCTGTTCAAATATGAATTTATTTTAAGTATAAACCGTTCAAAGAAGGGGTGGTATGTTGTCCGGACTTGTTATCCGGATAGAAAGATGAATTTTGTCTTTATGTGTTAAACCGTCCAAAGCATGTGTGGTGTTGACTGGATTTGATATCCGGACAAAGTGGACTTAAATTCTATGTTTAATCTGGATGATGTTTGACCGGATTGTTGACCGGTTATTGACCGGATTATGTTCAAAATGTTTTGATGGGAATTCTTTTATCATAAAAATGAAGTTTTGATTTAAATGTTTTCAGACTGATAATAATTCCAATGACTGCGGTCTATTTGGAATTATTTTATAAATGTTTTGATGAAGTGATAAGGGTGACATATCAAGGAGAGGTGTCCATTTGATATAAGGGTGACATATCAAGAAGAGGTGTCCATTTGTTATAAGGGTGGCATTGTCTGTGTGTGGTATTATATAACACTTTCTATTATATCCCTTAAGACTATTGTGGTCTGAAATCTTTATTTCTTTGTGATTTAAGGATTTAGGATCAAGATTCTTATTGGAAATCATAGTCTGGATGTTATTAAGGAGGAAACGTCAGGTTTGGCCTGAATATTTGTTTAAACCTCTTTTGATAAGAAAAGGTTTGAAATGATGTTAAATGGAACTCGATTAGTTCAAAGGTTTGAGATTTGTATAGCTACGTGGTTAGCTTGAAAGTGGAAAAAGGATTTGATATTACCTTCTTGTGTATTCATATATTTGTGATATATATGAATAATTGTTTTATAAAGRTTTTGGTGATCCTTCACCCTGCAATTACATGATTAGGGTAACTCACTAGACTCTTTAGTCTAACCCTCGKTTTTGTGATTTTAAAACGTGTATTGCAGGAAGTATAGAAGGTAAAGGAAAGGAAAAGATTTAATGCTTTTCTTATATGCATTCGGCTGCGGAATTGCTTTTGATGATTAGTTTTGTTGTTTAGTACAAGATATGTATTTTGAATTTTTGGACCTTGTATTTGGTTGTGATGGTAGATTCTTGTACTAAGGGACCCAAATGTATACAAATATGTATTTCTTTGGTATGAAATATGTGTTACATGCAATGTGTGGGTTGGGGCGTTACAGTCCAGTTGATATTTCATGGCATCAAGTTAGCACAACTAAGAAAGGAATGTTACTAAACTTTATAGAGGTATACTTGACGTAAATTTGATATATCATGTTATTATTATCTAACTTTTTCTTGTTTGTTAGACAAAATTTGATCTTCCACCGGTATCCGATGATTGGATTTTAAAATTATTTGCAAAGAAGGTGAGAAATTGGAGGGCAAGAATAAAGAAAGATTACTATGATCCATCTCTATCACTTCAAGAGCAAATAAAGTCTAAGCCTAAGAGAGTTCGTCTGGATCAATGGATGAACCTTATTGATAATTGGAACAAAGAAGATGCTAAGGCATATTATTTCAAAACAAACTGAAAGTGTCTATACTTTGCTTTGATTACTGTTACTTTTGTTGTTTTCTACTTCTCTCTGGTTCCTTTCATTAATGATAAAATCTCTGTTGGGTTTCTGGTCATTACTCTGTGCTGGATCATCTATTGTTACGAGAATTATATAAAATAAATCTCTCGGACTGTTAGCAAATGGAGATTAGTGCAAGTATACACTTATCAATTCACTATCGTCTTTTACAAGTAATAAAGTGGTAAAAATATCGAATATCGTCCACGGAGAAAAGGAATAAAAGTTCGTTTTAATAGTCTAAATAAAGATATGATTTCAGATGGTGAATTCGATGAAATATTTGTGGTGAGTTGGTTAAACACTACTGTTGTGAACAAGTAATAAAAGAGAGCTTAGGGTGTAGGGATTTGTTAAGATGATAAACCGATTTTTAAGTAGACATCATGCTACAACATAGTTCTATAGCATGCTTTATAAATAACCTATCTTTACAACTAATAGTTTCTTTAAGATACTCTCTTGAGGTGTAGAATGGCACACCGTCATAGATTAAGCCTTCATATCTCTATGCAAGGCTGGAATCTCGATATTGGCTCAAACTATTCATTTTATAAGCTAAATGGAGTGAAAACGAGTCTCCTCGATTCTAAGTAGCTCTGATGCATATAATCACTTGATGGAAGAAGACCCTAATACATGATGTAGGGCATTTTTTCAACCCTGTAGAGCTAAGGATATTTGTTATGGAGAGGTATTATAGTATGTTAAGCAAAGCACAAGAATGGAAATCAGTTGTTTGTCCGATATTTGTTTCATTTTCTATGTATTTTTAAAATTTTTATTTTAGTATCTTAACTTTGATGTTTTAAACATTTAGGTGATTAATTTATATATGAAAATGTAACGTATTTTGTTCGATAATTATGTGTAAGATACTTTAGTTTTGATGTTTAAGATATCACTAAAATGAAGATTTGAAATTACATATACAAAATAAAAACTATGTATTAGATTTTGATATAATATGCCTTAAACTAAAAAATAAAAAGTAGTTGTATCTTAAAAAAGCCATGTAATCACCTTTAGATTTGCGAGTCTAGAAGTTGAAATTGTGGTTATATGACTAAAATCAACTCTCCCACACTCTTACACTTTAATACTGTTGTCCTTCTCTCCCTCTTTCTATGTTTCTTAGCGTGTCTAAGTATGTGAGTTTTGTTTCTACCGAGTACAAAATGAGAAATGAAGGAAAATATGTTGTCTATATTCGATAGGAGCGTTTTGTCGCATTAATTGCCACTTCATAATGCTAAACCTTAAAGTCCACATATATGATGCTAAACCTTAAAGTCCAAATACCAAACGCATTTATAATTATTATATATGGTAAAAAAAATCATTATAGAACATTCTAGGGACAATTTGGTCTATTTAACATTTGCGAACACATCCTAAGGTATCTAGAGGGATATGTCACAGAGGACTTTAGTTTAAAGACCTATGACATTTGCAAATTGTAGCCCTATTGATATGCAATCAGGCTGAGAGCTCAGTAGACTAAAGATCAACTTCTGGATATCGTTCTTTTGTAGGCAGCAACTTGGTTACATGGAGAAGCAAAATACAGAATGTGGTGTTGAGGCAGAACTTAGAGGTATAGCTCATGGTACATGTGATGGTGTTTGAGGAGTTAAAAAGTAACTAATCAATCTTCTATGAAATTATATTGTAAAAATAACTCGTGTGGACGATGCAATGGTGTGCAAGTAGACAATGTTATGAGGTAAAACATGTAATACACGTAGAAAACTAATGAATGTAGAAACTTAAACATGTAAGAAAGTCGAGCAAGAAAGTGTAATCAGGCTGGGCTAACCCACACAAGGAGCCTATTTGCATACTCTCTACCCTCCTCACAATACCATTGACGTCACCCTCCAGCATAGCCTATTTGCATACTCTCTACCCTCCTCACAATACCATTGACGTCACCCTCCAGCATAGCCTATTTGCATACTCTCTACCCTCCTCTCTGCAACTTYCGATTTCTTTACTTGCGTCTTYGTTACYGCCCAACACATAGAACCATACAACATAGTTGGTCTTATGGCTACCCCTAGGATTCCCCCTTGTGTTTTGAGGATACCCTCTTATCACACAACAAACTCATAGCCATTCTCCGGTACATGATGTGGCTAATAATTACATAACTAAGGTTATAATTACAAACTCACATCCCACCGCCACTAACCACTATTATTATATATTTATTTTCTTAATTCACGTATATAGACGGAGTTTAATATACATACCATGCAATTGTTACAAACTATACGACCCAATCTCAATCTTATGGGTAGATGATTAAAACTAATTCCTAAATTTACTCTAACCTCATATTTGACTAATTTAATAACCGCCTCTAAATTTCAAAATAAACAAAATCAAGGACCCAAATTTGGTTTGTCAGGTTTGTAACAATTGCACGGTTTGTATGTGGAACTCCGTGTGTGTGTGTGTATATATATATATACATATATAGAGGTTGGTTATTATACAACCCTTGACATTTGTGCAACCAATACAACTTAATCTCAATCGTCCATTTCATTTGATTAATATGTGATTTTATAGAAGTTTTTATTGTTTTCCAATATAAAGTATCGATCATAATTAATGAACCATATTCATCTTCCATAAATATTCAAATCATAATAAATGAACTCTCATCATTTCCATAAATATCTCAATTTATTGGGTTGCATTGGTTGTACAAATAGAATGGGTTGTATTTGAACCAAACTATATATATATATATATATATATATATAGAGGCTTAATCAAATGAGAACTGAATTGTTTGTGGTAACTATGAGAACCAATCTCAACCACATATTATAATAATCAATGGGTAAGATTAAAAAGAATCTTAATTAATGTATTTCTATAAATAAATTACTGTCATTTAATGACATTATATGAACAAGGGCAAGATGGTCATTTTGTACGTTAATATTCTTCTTCAATTGGAATCCAAATATAGTGAAGATACTTTCCTGTATTTGAGACGAAGACGATTGCCTTAAGCCCTAGAGTAATCTCAATTTGTGCTACATTGTGGTACATTTAGTGTTGATCATAATCTGTTGGAAAATGGTGTGATACATTGTGATAACTTTTAGCCTTTGTAATAACATTTGACTGGACATTATGATAATCAATTTGTGATAATCAATTTGTGCTACATTGTGGTAACAGCACCTCTGTTACATAAAATCTGCAGATGTATTAACAACATTAGTACAAATTGGTGTGATACATTGTGATAACATTCTTAAATATTATGGATACAATCTTCAACAAATATGTGTGATTTCATGTGATT
>NW_020201719.1:26273-34596 GCF_001531365.2 Cynara cardunculus var. scolymus
TGTTGACAAGCATTTCATTAAGGAGAAAATCGATTATGAACTTGTTCATATGAAACACTTTCCTAGTGGAGAGCAAGTAGCTAACATTTACACTAAGGGACTACACAGAAGACAGTTTGATGTCCTAGATGGCAAATTGCGTATGAAAGAGACTTTGGAGTATTCAGAAATCAGGAAACTTGTTCATATGTTTGCATTATAAAATCACAATATCAATAATAGAATATTCATTATGTGCAAACCTACTTTTCAAGTAAGGTTTCATGAGCATATTTGCTAATGCATGGCCTGTTCATATTATAGGTTCGTTAGAAGGATAGGTTTTCATACCTACAACATGATTTCATAGAAGATAACAATGAAACTCTATATGCTTGGTACTCTTGTGGAAGCCTTTGTTCTCACATTATGGATTGCAGATTAATTATTGTGACATGGTGGTGGTAATTTGTTTCATAGAAGCAAGATAAGGGTAGCAAACTATGCATGGGGATAAAGACGAGAGGAAGGGAGGCAGAGAGGTGAAGAGTAGGGGATAGGATTAGTGATTTGGTAGTTTGGTTACCAGAAGAACCTTAGGTTAGACTAGGAATATGTAGCTTCCACACCTTGGCTATGTTCTTCATGTACTTGCTTCTATCTATACTGTTGTTGCTTACTTGTATATAGTTTTTCAATTTTATCAATATTTGTCTCTCTTTTTCTATTTTTTATTGCTATTCCTTACTCATATCTAGCTTTTCAATTTTAAGCGTTTCTATAATTTCTACCTTTCATGCATTTTTCATTAGTCAGGGGTCTTGATGTAAACAACGCTCTATTCTACTATACAAGGTAGAGGTCAAGTCTTCATACATCATAGCCTCTCAAGACCCCACCTCTGGGTGGGATATATATGGCTCGATTAGTATGGTTTGCTTTTTAGCTTGTTCAGGAGTGGGGGAACTTGCATAAATTACGTTTGTCCAAGTATTTCACAAGTGACATATACCATGGACTAGTATTTAGGTTTTGCACCACAAAAGGGAATCATTTGGTTTTTCTTGCTCTTCTTGGAGACCATGTTCTCTTGACAACCTGATCAATTTGTAACTCAGAAGAATATGATCTTGCCTCACCTTCCTCCAAAAACGTCCCTACTTGCAGTCTCCCTTATATCGTGGGATACCTAGAAAGATGTCCATACTTGCATTTTCAGCTTACCCACCAAATTTATAAAAAACGTCATTTGACCTCTCTTGCAAATAGCAGTTTCAAATACATCACCTATAATTGAATCTCCGTATGGACAACAACATGAACATAATCTTAAATGACGGCTCAACCTTGAGATTAGGATTAACATGTGACAACTTTGTTATCAAATTTAGCATTAGCAAGTGACAACTACATCTCTAAATGACACCT
Organism: Cynara cardunculus var. scolymus; assembly: GCF_001531365.2. NCBI lineage: Eukaryota > Viridiplantae > Streptophyta > Magnoliopsida > Asterales > Asteraceae > Cynara > Cynara cardunculus. The sequence goes on from NW_020201719.1 coordinate 27,681, forward strand.
CAAGCTTGAGATTGGGATTAAATCCCAATCTCGTTATGAGATTAATGGTAATCCTACTCCTATTAAACCAACAAAACTTCAATGAAAAACGATAAACCATCCATGAAAAATCAAGCAACTTGTGACATTTTTTAGAGAGAGAAACAAATTAACGTTCACGTAAATTCGTTGACAAGAAAACAAGGCCTTAGGATTTCAAGAGAACCAAAAACATAACAGAAACAATGATTAAATCCTAAGATTGATCCATGTGAAAATAAAGTAAGATAGAAGCTATACCACACATGAAAAAACACGGGGAATTCGGTATCTAGTCTACCGCAATGCAAAAAACATATCCACATCTTTATTGATATCCACAAAATTGATTTTTCTTGTCATCATTGGTTGTTCAAAAGTTGCAAAAAACAAGGTTGCATATTCTTGCTAGAAGATATTGGAGAAAGAAATTAAATTTAGAGAGGAAAGACTTTATCAATGTATAGAACAAGAAAAGCAATGTTTCATAAGTCGGTGTCTTCATGGAAACAACCTCTATCCCTATGCGTAGAGGTTGGTTTGCATACATCATACCCTACTACGTCATGGTGGGATGTACTTGCTAAGGGATCATGTTGTTATAGATGATAAATTGCCCCAACGTTATTTGACTTTGTTACATGTGCATGAATCAACAGAGAAATTGATCTTAAAATATTGAAAAACATAAAACTCTTAAAATTTTGATCATTATCATTATGCTTTACTATTTTTATCATAATATAGGAATTAGAAGATAATTATTCTTTCTTACTTTTACTGCTTCAAGTAATCTTTTGGCACTCCAATTATAGATAGATATGCTTCATTCTCATCATTGAAGAGGAAGGCCCACAAACTGCAACGAGAGTACATTCTTTGTTTCTTTGCAACTCTTCCATTTTGAATTTTATTTGCATGAATCCATACTACCCACGAATGGCCACATATTCCTTATATGTTTTACCTCCAAGCAACCTTTTTATATATTCATCAAGCATTTGTCCTTACTTCTTCTCATTTGCTAAATGCTCATTCACTTCATCAAATTCTTTGTTAAAATCCTGTAGTTTGGATTCATGATTAGAGTTGACAGCCATGTTGATGAAATCATTTGGTTGTTGGTCGAGTTGATTTGGGTTGAGAAATTTGTTTACAACAGATTGAACGTTGGGACTACCAAAAGAGAGACGCTTTCCAGTAATGGAGAAAAGAATGATTGCAATCTGTATATGACACAGTGTGGCTAGTTCATTGGCTTTTTTGAATATGCCATTGCACCATTTAGACAAGGTAACCGCTCTTTCCTTTTCATTTTCAATTCTTTCCAGTTGTATCTTCTTTCGATCCTTGCTTGGTAATCTTGCCATACTTTCAAAATTTTAGACTTTCATATCCATATCAAATACGCACTTAGATCAAGTCTTTGTGTTCTAAATGAATCTCCCCCCCCCCCTCTCTCTCTCTCTCTCTATATATATATATATATTATATATAAGATCATGTTCAAACGAGAAGGTGGTCAATTTGCAAAAAGGCAAGACGTTTCAATATCATACATGATACATATGCTTATCATATATGATTAAGCACATTCAAAAGAGTGTAATTATATATGATATTGAAACTTCTTGCATTATTGCTTTATATATATATATATATATATATATATATAAGATATACAATATATATTATAAAAGTATTATATGTTATAAAGNATGTTTATAATTATACTATATAAATTATGTACGATTAATAAAAAATATGAAAAATTATGCATGAATGCTTACAATATAGTATAAAAAAGATACATGAATATATAGTTGATTTATAATTATTATAATCATAAAAGAAAAGAATCCTACGTAACAAACTCACACACATTGAATAATAAATGATATTTATGAGCCCTAATTACTATTGAAGAGTACTATACATTTATAGTAATAATTGTTAATTTTTTACCATCTCCATAGTATATGTGAAGCATTTGTAGTTACAATTTCATAAGGAGTAAATACTCTATTATACACTTTGAAGGTAATGTGAAAAAAAACCAAAAGAGTAGTGCCTGATTGGTTTGAGCTTGGCTCCAAAGGTCAAAAGTACCAAGAGGTCCCGGTTTCAAATTCAAGGATGAATAAAAATCCCCTTGTGGCCACGGAGGTTCAAATGCGGTGACTCCTGGCTATCTGCAAAGCAGGAGGTCGTCCTGGGATTAGTCGGCTCGCATAGCGGATTGGATATCCAGGTTAATAAAAAAAATGTGAAAAGGCTAAATTTTTCATAGAAGTGAATAATAGAACATGCATGCTAAGTTTATTCCACGTTTGTTTTTCTTATGACCAACCTCATATTAAAGATGACTCTATCCTTTTACAACTAATGCATGTATGTATTAATTGTGAATATCTAAAAATTAATATTGGAAAAAACTTAAATACTAATCCATTATATATATATACTAAATATCTACTTTAGTTGGAAAAAGGGTCAACTACCAATCGAAATCGATTCTGGAGCCTTGGATGCGGTATTCTATAAATACCATTCATATATCAAACCCTTCGCAACCATTCTCATAGTTTCTCACAATCTCTAAATTTTGACAGTATGGCAAGATTACCAAGTAAGGGTCGTAAGAAGATACAACTGAAAAGAATTGAAAATGACAAGGAAAGAACGGTTACCTTGTCTAAACGGCGCAATGGCATATTCAAAAAAGCCAATGCGCTAGCCACACTGTGTCGTATACAGATTGCAATCATTCTTTTCTCCATTAGTGAAAAGCCTCTCTCTTTTGGTAGCCCCAACGTTCAATCTGTTGTAAACAAATTTCTCAACCCAAATCAAGTCGACCAACAACCAAATGATTTCATCGACATGGCTGTCAACTCTAATCATGAACCCAAACTCCAAGATTTTAACAAAGAATTTGATGAAGTGAATGAACGTTTGGCAAATGAGAAGAAACAAGAACAAATGTTTGATGAATATATAAAAAGGTTACTTGGAGGTAAAACGTATGAGGATTATGTGGTCATTCGTGGATATTATGGATTCATGCAAATAAAATTCAAAATGGAAGAGTTGCAAGGAAACAAAGAATATACTCTCGATGCAGTGTGTAGGCCTTCCTCCTCAAATGACGAGAATGAAGCAGATCTATCCAAAATTGGGGTGCCAAAAAGATTACTTGAAGTTGTAATAGTAAGAAAGAAGAATTATCTTTTAATTCCTATGTTATGATAAAAATATTAAAGCATAATGATAATGAATCAAAATTTTATGAGTTAAGAGTTCTATGCTTTTTGTTTTTCAATATTTTAAGGTCAATTTCTCTTTTTATTCATGCATGTGTAACAAAGTCAAATAACGTTGGGTCAATTTATCATCTATAGCAGCAGAATCCCTTAGTAAGTATATCCCACTAGGAGGCAGGGTCTAAAGAGGGTATGATGTAAGCAAACCATACTCTACCCGTATGGGTAGAGGTTGTTTCCATGATGACCCCCGAATTATGAAACCCTGCTCTTCTTGTTCTATACATTGATAAAGTCCTCYCTCTCAACTTATTTTCTTTCTCCAATATCTTCAACCAAGGAATATGAACTATTGTTTTGGGCAACTCTTGAAGAACCATGATTAATTGGTATCTGTCTCATAGCGGTAACTTCTTTCCGAATGAATTTTCAATTTGTTAACCTGCACAATGAGAACAAGGAAAATCAATTTTGTGAATGCCAATAAAGTTGTGGATACGTTTTTCGCATTGTGGTAGACTAGACCAATAAATTCCCCGTGTTTTTCATGTGTGGTATAACTTCTATTTTACTTTTATTTTCACATGGATCAATCTTAGGATTTAAATAGAATTTTTTCAGATTTTTTCACTGATTCACATATGAACCTTCCTCTAACCTCCCTTCTTACTTTGTCACGATATTTATCCTTCTTATCTGAACCTACCCCTATATATAATGTTTACAATTATAATAAGAAAATTATGTATGACATATAATTATAGTAAGTGGGCCTTCCTCTACAAAGGGATGAGTATGAAGCGGATCTATCGAATTGGAGGGCCAAAAGATTATGATAAGTTGTACAATAGTGACAAGGAAAATCTATTTTGTGGATGCCAGTAAAGATATGGATATGTTTTCGGCATTATGGTAGACTGGACAAACGGATTCCCGTGTTTTTCGTGTGTGGTATAGCTTCTATCTTACTTTTATTTAATCATTGTTTCCGTTATGTAATTTGTTTTCATGAAATCCTAAGACCTAGTTTCCCTAGTCAACCAAATTACCCAAGCGTTAACTTTTTCCATCACATACCACCCTTCTATCTCTACTATCTCTATCAAGACCTAGTTTCCCTAGTCAACCAAATTACCCAAGGGTTCTATGTGGTCAGATTGAAATTTGGTTTTTGTGAGATTTTGAGGGTTCTAAAATGGTTGGATGATGCATAACATAATAAGCAATCATACAGAAATTAAAGGAAATAAAAAATCTCTCATCAAACTGAAAATTTGGTGTTTCCTTTGTTGTTTATAGAATTTTTATGAGATTTATATGTTTCCTTCTTTGTTTATTGCTTCCTTCTTTGTTGTTCTTTATTGTAAGACGGGCTCTAATCAAGTTTGCAAATTAATGCTAGCCAATCATTTAGTTGTTGTAGGATGAACTATTCTTTCACAATTTCGTCGACTGTTGTCAAATTGAATAAACTACGGATTTGGTCCCATCAAATGCATTTGTCTGCTTCTTGTTAGAGATGGCTCTCTCTCCTTTAAAAACAACACATCTATGTATTAATATTTGTACAAAATTTCTAAAAAAGTTGGAAAAGGATAAACCACTGTGTGGGAGTTGACTCTTCTATAAATACCTTTCATATATCAAACCCTTCACAATCATCTCGTATTTTTCACAATTTCAAGAACAAATGCTTGATGAAAGTATAAAGAGGTCGTTTGGACGGAAAAACATAAGAGGAATATGTGTGCAGCCTTGGGTATGATGAGTTCATGCACTAAAATTCAAATTATAAGAGCTAAAAAGAAACGTGGAACGTATTCTCAATGCACAACAAGTGGACCTTCCTCCTCAAAGTGATGAGTATGAAGCGGATCTATCGAATTGGAGGGCCAAAAGATTATGATAAGTTGTACAATATTGACACGGAAAATTATTTCATGGATGCCAGTAAAGATATGGATATGCTTTCGGCATTATGGTAGACTGGACTACCGGATTCCCGTGTTTTTCGTGTGTGGTATAACTTCGATCTTACTTTTATTTAATCATTGTTTCCGTTATGTAATTTGTTTTCATGAAATCCTAAGACCTAGTTTCCCTAGTCAACCAAATTACACAATCGTTAATTCCATCACATACCACCCATCTATCTCTACTATCTCTCTCAAAAAAACATAAATTAATATTCTTTTCCCTAATTGGAGAAAACCCTAAAAATGGTTAAGGAAATCATGGCAAATACTCTAAATGGTTCTGATTCTTTCAGACATTGAATCAAACACATGGTGTGCAAATGGGAAAAACGAGATGAAGGAGCTAAGAACCAAATGTAAATAAAGACTCTTACAACAGCAGGCGAAGAAGGGTTTTAGATTAAAAACAATCGAAAGCAAGAAGAATGTAGATGACATACCATGTCTTTAAACTCGCCAACTGCAGCCCTTGTTCACGGACTCCATTTTTCCAAGCCGATGGTAAAGATCTTTAGTTCGAAGCTCAGAATGGTGGCAACAAAGGACCGGTCCTACTCCAAAACCCTAAATTTCTTGGCAACCAATAAAATAAAGACACTCCGGGCTGCAGTTAGCTGGATTAAAAAATTTCAAACAGGCCCAAATTATACTGATTGGGTTGAGTTTATCGGGTTAAAACTTTGATACATTATTTTACAATCTAATTTAAAAAATTTATTTAAGTGAAGTAAATTATTTAAAAATCTAATTTAAAGATTATATTTAAGTGAAGTAAATACATATAAGGCTAACAATTACGTGAGTGATATTAAAAGATATTTTTAATAAGACTTTCTATTAAAGCTAACAATTACATATTACTAGCAACCCTAACGAACCTCACTTGACAATCATATTAAATCCATGGTATAGAGACGCATCAGGTTCAAATGGTCTTAATTGGGTATCGAATAGCTTCAGGTTGTGTTTTTACAATCTACTTTATTTTGGTTTTTCTATGTATTTTTAAAATCTTTATTTTTAGTATCTCAAATTTGATAGATTAAACATTTAGATGTTTAATTTATATATGAAAATGAATAAAGATATAAAGTATTTTCTTCGATAATTATGTGTAAGATACTTTAGTTTTGATGTTTAAGACATAGAGGATTTGATATAACATGCCTTAAAAAATAATAATAAAGTAGTTGTATTTTAAAAAAGTTGTGTAATCATATTCATATTTTAAAATATAAAATATAAAAAATAATAACTAGTTAATATAAGAAAAAACTAAGCAAAATTATATATATATATATATATATATATATACATATACATATATATATATATATATATATAAATATCTATACTATCTTATAAAGCATTTGCTAAAACTCTTAAAACTCTTAAAAACTCTTAAAACTCTTAAATCCGTTCATCCCTAAACGATTTCATCCCTATCCGATTTCATCCCATATCTGAATTCGTGTAACTAACTGCAGATAAACACAATCAAATATATGATAAACATCTCATTTTAAGTATAAAAAATCTAAAATATAATTAGTATAATCATTAATTTCTAACAGAATACTTAATTATTATCTTTATAAAATTTATAATATTAAACCAAAAATAAATTGTTTTATTATTAAACTTAAATTAAATTATATA
>NW_020201719.1:36301-38202 GCF_001531365.2 Cynara cardunculus var. scolymus
TCTTTATAAAAAATTATATTATTAAACCTAAATTAAATTTCTTTGTTACTAAAACTAAATTAAATTATAATTAAAAAAAATTAATTAAGGATATTACACCAAAACACAAGAACTTTTAAAAAGAGTAATTTAATACTGATATCGATATTTTTTTTTTCAAAATTTTATGATGTTTTTAAATTTATATTTTATTCAAAAATAAAAACATTATCACTTTACAAAAACGTTTAGAAAATTTTTTTCTATATAAAACCCAAAGCCCGATCCATTGACAATTAAAACGAATATACGCAAACCATATGGTGTTTAAAATATGTACCTTGTGGTTGAAATTGAAACTTTGATGTAGCACTAATAAACCAAATCAAGTTTCCTCTATCGGTCGTTCACACACGAACACGCTTGGAACTCCCACCGGATGCTAGCCCAAAGAATCCTAATTCTATAATTGTATCGTAAGAGTTTTGAAGCTACAACTAGTTATCAGAACTCAATCCTTTACTTTGGTTTAGCCCCTAAGCCTTATTTATATGGTCAGTCTTCGAGATTGACCATAACTCTTAATAAGGATTAATCATTATCTAAAATCATTATTTATTTATCTAATAATATCTTATATAATTAACTAAAAACATTTAAGATAATTATATACATATTTATAGATTAAACCATGTAATTATAATAATCACAAAACAGTACACATGTTTAGATTCTTTCTTTAGTGGAAGCATTTGTGTTCTTTGTGTGCGACCCTTTATGTTTACATGGCTCGTTGGCAGTGTATCTGGGTGACACGTGTCGTGTGTATAACATACAACTTATAACCCTCAAACAAATGGCTTAGCAGAACTTTCAAATAGGGAGATCAAGAGTATCTTAGAAAAAACGGTAAAACCAATAAGGTAGGATTGGACCTTCAAACTTGATGATGTTCTTTTGGCCTATATGACTGCATAAAACCCCCCATTGGAATGTCTCTATACAAGCTAGTCTTCGGGAAAGCTTGTCATTTATCACTAGAACTTGAGCACAAAGCTTTTTGGGCTTTGAAAGAGCTAAATATGTGTATGAATGTTGCAGGTGAAAGAAGAAAGCTACAAATCAATGAGCTTGAAGAGCTAAGGGATCAAACATATGAGAATGCCTAGATTTACAAAGACAACCAAAAATGGCATGATAAGAGGATCTTTTAAAGAGACTTCGTAGCTGGTCAAAAGGTATTACTCTTCAAGTTGTTGAAACTTTTTCTAGGAAAACTAAGATCCAAGTGGACAGGGCCATTTGAAGTTCACAAAATCCATCATCATGGAGTAGTGGAACTGTTGATCATCTCTTTCAGTGATTTGATGATAATCCCTTTTTCCTTTCACGTTGTATTTGTGTTTCTGTATTTTCAGTTCCAGCGATCATCACTGAGTATGTTCAGTGATCGCTGAAGAACTTGCATTGTAAATCTATCAAAGACAGCAATACTTCAAGAAGACAATACTCACACCAAAGATCCTTCAGCGAATGTCGAAGACTGAAACTGAAGATTAGAGACTGGCGAGTACATGATCTGAAGCGGTATTTAGTGATTACAAGCCTGTCTAGATATGTGTGAAGACTGCTCTAGCTTCAGTGAATGATGATGAGACCTCCAGGTCATTCCATCATTCAGCGATCAAAGGAAGCTTGCTTAGCACGATTGTTGTTGTTTTGTCCTTATGCACACAAAGGACAAACCCATACCCTTACAAAAGTTAGTACGGTAATGAGCCGATTAGTCGAATCTTTGTCCACCAACTTTAGGCAAGGATGTCTGCTCAGAAATAGTGCTTTTGTACTATTCACTATAGCAAAGTACAAGCCTTCCTCTTAAGGCTTGACACACACTCTAAACCTACCATATTGCATTAAAT
>NW_020201719.1:39682-40915 GCF_001531365.2 Cynara cardunculus var. scolymus
CCATCTTCTAAAGCCTCTTCTTCCATTAGGACCAAAGATGATAAATACTTAAAACTGAAGGAGAAATACAAGAAGATGAAGAACAACCAGCGAAAGGCTAAAGGCCTTATTGCTGAAGAGCATGACTGGGCTGAATCATCTGAATCATCCTCTGACGAAGAAGATAAAGCTTATGTTTGCTTGATGACTATTGATGTTGACGAAGGATCTTCTACAGCATCTACCTCTTATGAGCCATCTTCTGTTACTCATGTATGTATCCTGAATGAACCCTCTTCTAGTCTTTCTGCACTAGATACGCTGACGGTTGACCTTTACAAAGCCCTCAATGGCAAATCAAAAGCTGAAATGCTTAACGTTGATCTTCATGAGCAATTAAAGATTTGTCATTCTAAGATCAAAGAACTAACCTATGTTGAGAAAAATCTTAAGGATCAGGTTATTGTAAACCAAGCCATCACTGTTGAACGTGAGAAAGCTATGGCTGAGCGTGAGCGAGCAATCGCTGAACTCAAGGCTGAGAAAGCTACTATTGAAGGATGATGCAAAGCTTCTCTCAAAGCCTCTGAGATCATTAACGCTCAGATCCCTGCCAAGAAAACGACTGGTCTAGGATTCTTCTATGATCAGGAAGAATGTGTTAAAGACAAGTCCGTGCTTAAATTTGGTACTTTTGTCTCTTCTATTCCCAACACTTCTTCCTCTCAGTTCTCTTCCTTTACTGAGAGTCATCTTGAAGGAACTCCTTTGAGTTCTGGTTGCAAAGACAAAGGTAAATCCATTGTCACAACATCCCTTCCTAAGAAGTCTAACAAGATAAATAGATTTAAATCTATTCCTTCAACTTGTAAAACTTCTTCCTCTTCAGGGACTAGGAAATCTGAATCGCATCAGAAATCTAAGTCACAGCTCATGGTGAACTTTTCACCTAAGGAATCCATTCCCTTAAAGGTTCCTCCTAGAACCAATGAGAAGGGAATCCTTGGAGCTTGTCCCACTTCTAATCTGATACTTCCTGGCCCTAAAGCTACTTTTAGTTTTAGGAAGTGTAAATACTGTGGTGAAAAAACACATGTTGCCAGTAAGTGTCCTTCTATCATCAAAGTTGGTTCACTAGCTTTGAGCAAGAAAGTAACCAAAGTTGAGAAATCAACTAAAGTGAAATCATCCACAAAGACTGCCTCTGCAGTCAAGGTGAAGAAAACCATTGGAGCCTCTTCTTCAGGTTCAGTG
>NW_020201719.1:44435-45616 GCF_001531365.2 Cynara cardunculus var. scolymus
CTCTTCAATCACAAAGGTCAGAATCACTTTCTTTTATTTTTCTTTGTTATAAGAAATGTGTTTAATGATGTTAAGAACTTTGTTCTCTTAATGCATTAACCTAAAGATTTTTAATCATTTCATTCTTGATTAACAAATCTGTTTCTTGTTACACATTCTACTTGAAAAACCCTTATTTTCATGGTTTTTTTCAAATGAAGTTTTTCCTTATTCAAAAACTTTTTCTATAATCTTTTAACCACATATTCTTGGTACATTTCTAACCCTTTCTTTTCATATTTATGTTGTTAATTAAACAAAATACAGATGGCTGCCAAGAACGTCAACTTCACCATTGACGAGATCTCTATCAAGGCCAACAACCATATTGCCTTGCTAGAGATACCCCCTACAAGAGCCTTCTACCAACCGGCGGCTGACTTTCTCAAACAATCGTCTCTCGGCTATGCTCTCAACCATGAACCTCTCATGGTTAAGGAAATACTCCAGCAGTTCTGGTACACTGCTGAGGTCGTTGAGGTCCAAGACGAAGCTGGACGAACAATGGAGCAAATCCACTTCGCCTTCAACCATATGGAAGTGAACTTCGGGGTTTCTACACTCCGCTCAGCTCTCCGTCTTCCAACAGGTCCCTTCAACAATGAACCCTCCACTGTTGAGATCATCTCCTTCCTCGATGCCATTGGCTATCAATGGCCAATGAAGAAGGACTCCAACGCTCCTCTCAAATCACTGACGAAGATTGAGAAAAACAGGATGTCAGCTGTCTGGCAATATTTGTTCTCTCACTTCATCCAGTGCATGGGTGGAAAGACTGGTGGCCAGGACCAGGCCTCCAGGATTGCCTTGATCATAGGCGTTTCTACGATTCAGCGTCGCAATATAAATTATGTTGCGGTCATTTTGTTGACATGGTGCTTAAGCTGAACAAGCGCCAACGAGAAAAGGTGGTGCCTTACACCAGGTTTCTCTCGATGGTATTGACTAAGATCTTCAAAAGTCTTTACCCCAAAGAAGGAAACCTTCCAGCATTTAGGCTTGGGTCCAGGATTCTGGAACACAAGCTGAGGGGCAGTGATGTGCCTCTCTCTTCTATTGCCATCACTACCTCTTCCTCTCAGGTGACAACGGCAAGGGAAAACCCCCTCGAGTCTACCCCAGTCACCAAAACCTCTTCTAAA
>NW_020201719.1:48981-51364 GCF_001531365.2 Cynara cardunculus var. scolymus
GGTATCAGAGCAGTGTTTTCTTTCTTTCTTTGTGTTTAGCTAATTTTCTGTATTAATTTATCTTTTCTTAGATAACTTACTGCTTACAAATGGCTTTACAAATCACAAACACACACACAGAGGATGAGGAGGAGCAGGAGTAGGAGAAAGAGCAAACTAGTAGTCTATTTGGAAGGAGAGGGAGAAGAAGAAGAAGGAGGAGGATGAGGAGAAGGAGGAGAAGGAGGAGAAGGAGAAGAAGAAGAAGGAGAAGAAGAAGAATAATAAGAAGAAGAAAAATAATAAGAAGAAGAAGAATAAGAAGAAGAAGAAGGAGGAGAAGAAGAAGGAGAAGAAGAAGAAGGAGAAGAAGGAGGAGAAGGAGGAGAAAAAGGAGAAGGAGAAGGAGGAGGATGAAGAGGAGGAGGAGGAGAAGGAGGAGAAGGAGAAGGATTAGGAGAAGGAGGAGAAGAAGAAGAAGAAGAAGAAGAAGAAGAAGAAGAAGAAGAAGAAGAAGAAGAAGAAGAAGTAGGAGAAGAAGAAGGAGAAGCAGAAGAAGAAGCAGAAGAAGAAGAAGAAAAAGAAGAAGGAGAAGGAGAAGGAGAAGAAGAAGGAGGAGAAGAAGAAGAAGGAGGAGAAGAAGGAGGAGGAGAAGGAGGAGAAGGAGGAGAAGAAGAAGGAGAAGAAGGAGGAGAAGAAGAAGGAGAAGAAGAAGAAGGTGCAAACTACTAGTCTATTTGGAAGGAGAACTCGTTTTCATTTCATATTATGACTCATTCTCTTGTTCGCATCGGATCTCAAGTTCTCTATTGCACTCCCTAAATAGGGTTCTTTTCACCTTTACCTGATCTTTAGGTTGGGCACGAAAGTTGCATTGATTTGACTTCGAATAAAAGGCAGCGAGCGGCTCTTCGCTTAGTAGACGGCCGCCGGACGACGACCCCTTCTTGTTCTCGCCCAGCCTTTTTTTTTAATCCTGGACTGAAGAAGAAGACTACAATCATGTATATACCCACTAAATAGTAATATCAACCCATATAAAAAAATTTGTTCTATAATTTGATTTTTGCGCCCCCTAAAACATGGAGCAGCTAATACAATCACCAACAATAGAAAAACAAATAAAAAGAATTGACAACAAATTAATCACACAATTTTCCAAAAAAAGTAAACATCAAAATTGTTTTTTTTCCCGCATAAGCAACCATTTATTAAAAAAAACTCAGTATCATATCATGTATTCACAAGTAGTGTCATCAAACATTAGGCCACATATTTCATTTATCATATAATTCATAAAGTAAATTAAATAACTAAAGTTACCTCAAATCAATGTGTTATGTTTATGAATCCTAACTTGCATCAATATAAAAATGCTTACTTTAATTACAGTAGTCGTAGAAGAATTGATTGATGAAGTGGCAGATAAGCAATAGCAATGTGCTGATAACGCGTTATAGAATAACCGGAAGAAAACAATAATAGAATGGAGAGAATGAATCTGTATTTCTCATTAATCATATACCTTTTTTTATAGGGATGAGTTACAAGTAGATAACTATGAGATATTTCACTTGAAATCTAACTCTAATATATCTATCTCTATCTCTATCTCTATCATCATATCTTTTAGACGATGACACACTTATCCTACAACAGTTACAAAATTGTTTTTTAATTTATATTCTTAATTATTACTAAATTTACTGTGTTTTTAATTATTGTGATAACCAGTCCAGGTTATTGCTCAAGGTATTTATTATGTGAATTAATTATTTATATGGATACATGCTTACATGAGTTAAATACGTGAGTATGTATATTTTTATACATAAGAGATATATACACATATATAAATATGTGTTAAATATGTATATATATATGTGTGCATAATATAAATATGAATGTGAAGTGTATGTATGTATGGAATGATATGCATATTTGGGCAGTGATATATGTATGCATGCTTATGGGAGTAGTAGCCGACTTTCTATCATTAGAAAGTATAAATAGAAGGCTAAGTTTTCATTCAAAAGTTTCTTGCATTATTTTGGGAAGTTGAGAGCTTTTGAGAAGAGTTGTCCGGAGGAGCAATTAGTCTTTCATTCTTCATCTCAAAACTGAAAATTTGCATAAAATGTGAGTGATTTCTAAACCGTTTTTGCATAAAATTTGTTATTGGTTTTATTTGAATGTTGCTTATTATTGGAGAGAAATCGGTTATTCAATTAAGGTTTGTTGGTCCCGAAAGGGTCTACAAGATAAGAAACAGTTTGTAGAAGGGGGGGATGAATACAAACACAATGTTTTCAAATTTAAAATATATATTGATAGAGAAGATCAATACAAATTTTACAAGACTGTTTGCGTAAAGATAAGGTAAAGAAAAACATATCTAAACAAT
>NW_020201720.1:0-1376 GCF_001531365.2 Cynara cardunculus var. scolymus
ACTTATTGTTTTTCATTACTTTTTACATTTTGCATTGTGGGATCTAACATAGGGCTTCTAAAATCTTCTTTGGTTCTATCATGCTCAAAAAGTTGGCGAAGAGACATTCATTTGCAGTGGTAGATCTCGTCTTGACACCAGAGGTTGGATCACTAATGATTTGGTGGTGTGGGTGATCTTTTGTCCACTTGGTGCTTGATTAGGGTTCTGAAGCAACAAGATGCAGCTCTTCATCGACTGATGGAACTGCTTGCTCCCCCTCGAGGAGATCATCTCCAGAGTTACACTCTGGTTCTTGATCGTGATCTGAAGACACTAAAGAAGATGATGGTGAAGTAACATGAGTTTCAGTAAGAGATGTACCGTTAGCATTGGAGACTTCATGGTCTTCATCGATTCTGGAGATAGATTTTGCAGTTGTCACATGTCCAGAGATTGCTTCTTCATCGAAGATGTCTTCAAATAACTGAGCTAACTCTGATTCATTGGGTATGCCAAGTGATGAATCAGATGCTCTTCTTTGAAGTCCGAGTTCTGAACTGTTGTGTCCAGAAGTCATTGGTGTGGAATCATCAAAGGACACATTGATGCTTTCTGTGACGATTCTTGTCCTTTTGATGTAGACTCTGTAGGCTTTAGCGGTTTGGGAATAGCCCAGAAAGATTCCTTCATCAGCTTTCTTGTCGAACTTGCCAAGATAATCTCTATCGTTGAGTGCAAAGCATTTGCACCCAAAGACATGAAAATATAATACATTTGGTCTTCTTTAGTTGATGAGCTCATAAGGTGTCTTCTGGTGTCTCTTGTTGATGATTGATCAATTTTGGGTGAAGCATGCAGTGGAAATAGCTTCAGCCCAGAATGTGATGGGTAACTCTGATAAAGCAAGCATGGTCCTTGCTGCTTCCACTAGGGTTCTGTTCCTTCGCTCTACCACTCCATTTTGTTGTGGAGTTATTGCTGATGAGAAGTTTTGTGTAATGCCTTCGCTGAAGAGGTATTCATCGATTATGGCATATTTTTGAATTTAATTCCATTGTCGCTTCTAACCTTTATTAGCTTTTGTTGTAGAAGGACTTGGAGCATTTTCATCACTCCAATGAGTAGGTCTGGAACATCTAATTTCTTCCTTGCAAATTCAACCCAGGTGTATCTGGAGTATTCATCGACCAGTACTAACATATACTTCTTTCAAGAGAGACTTTAAGTTGATATAGGCCCACAGAGGTCTATATGTACCATGTCCAAGGGTTTGGTGCAGGAGGTTTCTGACTTGGTTTTATGTGAGGCCCGTTTTAGCTTTCCCATCTCACAAGCTGAGCAAAGATTATCTTTTTCGAATTTGAGATCCGGAATTCTCTTGACCAACTTCTGTG
>NW_020201720.1:1978-12094 GCF_001531365.2 Cynara cardunculus var. scolymus
AGGGGATTTAGATACCCATTTCATAATGGGTCCTCGTTTGTTAGTAGGGGATATCACACTCTTTTCATCGCCCTTAGCCTTTGCAGGCTTGGGTTTATTTGCATTTCCCTTGCCCTTGGGTTTGGGATTCTTCATGTTTTCATTAGTTCTAAATTTGTATCGATAAACATGTTGGGAGAAGGGACAGTGATGTGTCAACATATGATTCCTCACGTTTTGTAAAAGAGTTAAACATTGACAATGAGGATGCTTTGGATTTGTATGTCTAACGTTCTTTTTATTCGATGAAAACAAAGAAGTAAATGCAGGAGGTGTAAATCCTGTCCTAGCATTGGTTGTTTTTACAAACTTCCTATCTAGTTCAGATTTTTTGTTTGAAGAGGTCTTTGGCTTTACTTTTTTTCTCTTGAGTAAGGTCTACTTTTCTTCAGCTGAATGAGAGGAACCGTGGTGGTTAGTCTTCTCAGAGGGAGGCCACTTCTAGTTTTGTTCACGAGTAAACTTGATGAACTTGAAAGATGTACTAGGGCCTTGTGAGTTATCTTTGGCAGATTTGCTATCTTTCAGTTTTCCCTTTCCTTTGTATGAAGATTTCATCAATGAAGGAATACCAGATTTCATTGAGGGTTTTAAGTTTTGAGGCTTCTTATTCTCAATGATCTTTGGTGATTCACAAATTATCTCTTCTTCARATTCAGAATCGAGAAAGTCTCTTGCTGATTTCTCGAAATCAAAATTAGCATGGATTGAAGTGGAAGATGTGGTTCAGAGGTTGATGCTTCAGAGTGATCTGTTTGAGGTTTCATCGATTCTGACTTTGATGAACTTTCAATTTTACTAGGATCGTTCATCGATTCATCAGCTAATGTTTCCTCATTAGGATTCTCTTTTTCATCAACTGTACTTGCTGATGAGGTGGAATTGACAATCAGAGACTCTGGTTTGACCATAGGGTTTCCATCGGTCTCTGATTTAGAGGTGTCATTACTTCCATCAGAAATCTTACTTGTATTGTTCTCGTATACCACATTCTTAAAATCCTGTCTTAAAACGACAATTTTTCCATCGACTTTAACTCTTTTAAAATTTGCTTTTGGTTTTGGGATAAAGTCGGGTTTTTGAATGCATCCAAGTTTGAAAGTGGATTCAAGGGTGGATTTCTTTGATTCAATGAAGGAGTCCAATTCATTGAATCCAATCCCTTGAGTGTCTGTTTGACCATTTAATTTTTCATAAACGTGTTGGGCATCTTTGTACTTCTTCATCAGAAGTTCATCGGTTTGAAGCTTCTGGTGAAAAATTTCCCGTTCTTTTTGAAAGAAATCTTTAAGAGCAATTGAGTTTAGTCTCTCTGCCTCAGATTCTTTTAAGGCCTTAGTTTTCTTTTCTAAGTCCTTAGTTATTCGTTTGTTTAGTTCCAGAAGTTTATCTTCCTCTGATTTCTTAAGAGTGCTGATGCGAGTCTTTTCCTTAGCTAATTCAGCTTTTTCTTCGGTTAGAAGGTCAGTCTCTCTTTTGTAGAAACTTGCTTCTTTTTCCATTTTTATTCTTTCAGATTTTTCAAAATTTAATTTCTCTTTTAATTTAAAGAAATCATCTGAAAGTTTTATCACCCTTAACTCTAGCTCAGATAGAGCAGAGTTGGTTTTAGTGGAAGTAGACTCACATACCTGATCATCAGAGTTGGAGGCAGATTTTGCATTGGACGTGGCTATCAGACAGATGAGTGCTTTGTCTTCATCATCTGATGAAGAATCAGACACCTAGTTTTCTTTCTCGGCCATCAGGCTTCGCTCTCTAGGATTATACTTATAATTGTTCTTGTAATAGTCAGCATCCTTTACCAATCGTCCTCTGCATTCTTTGGAAAAATGACCGAGTTTTCCGCACCTGAAGCAGCGGAGGTCATTTTTCCTTCAATCCTTGTCCTCTTTCCTCTTGTCTCTTCTGTCTTCTCTTCTTTCTTCTCTCTCTTCTCTTCCATCTCTTCTATCTTMCCTCTGATGAAATTTAGATGGCTTCCTTTCATAGGATGACTGGTACCTTTCCCTCTTGAATTCTTTTCGTTCATAGGGTTTCTTGATGAACTTTTTCTAGAACTGCTCTGTAATCAAGGCCAGAGATTTGGCAAAGGCTTTAATTTCATCATCTGATTCAGAAGTTTCGTCTTCAGATTCTGATCTTTCTTTCCTTTCTTCTTATGTTCTCTCGTAGGGGTCCTTGATATTTCCTTTTCATCGGCAGCAAGAACGAGAGGTCCACCGATGGATACCTTCTTCTTCATAATGTCGTTCTCTTGTGCTGCARGCGTTCCATACAGATCATGAAGTGACCAGCCGTTTAGGTCTTGATTTGCTTGAAGGGACATAGACTTCTGAATCGGTTCATCAGGAAGGGCCTTGAAGTTTGTGTATTCGTTGAGACATTGTGCTCTGCGATTTTTTTTTGTTTTTGCCCCTCCTTCCAGTTGGCTTGCCAGTTCATCCCATAGTTCCTTGGCTGTGGAACATGCATCGAGGGATTGGAAGATTTCATTGGGTATACGATGATTATCAGTCGTTTGGCCTTCTTATCAGTCTCTACCCATTCTATGTCATCTTCATCCCAATTCTTCTCATCCTTGGGCATGTAGTAGGCAGGAATTTCAGATGTGGTGTTTGTTCCTGGGACTCTTGGGACAAGAGTTTGTGGAACGTAAGGACCCTCCATTACAGATCGCAGGAGGTTCCTGTCCATTCCTTCCAAAAAATTCACCATTCTTATCTTCCATTGTGGGTATTCTTCTCGTTGAAGAGTTGGAGGCTTGGTGAGGGAGCCAACACTATACGCAGAATTCCAGTTGGCCATTGAGAATTTTTAGAAGAGAGAGATTTTACGTTTTGGTGAGAGAGAGAAAAACAAAAATTGAGAGATTTTGAATGATCGTTTGATTGGAAAAAACAATCAATTGACTCTGATACCAATTGTTGATCCCAGATCTCTCAATAACACTAATAATCGAGTTCACAATAACCAAATTATAGTGTTTTAATGAACAAAGTGATGAACACTCAAGAATAAATTATGAACTTTAAAGAACAATCTGTAGTGTCAAAGGTTTCACTTTACTAATAAGAAAAACGTAAAAGAGACATTTAATACAATAGGCCAAATCACCTATTTATACTAGTAAGCTAATTAGAAGATAACTATCTAGGGAGACTATTTAGCTAATCTTCTATTAACAGATAATGTTTATCCAAACTATTGATAAGCTATAATTTTAAGATAAACTTGAAATCCAGCTGTTGACTTATCATCTCCAGCAGTCTTTCATGGGATGATGTATCAACCTTATCTTCATATCTTCATCGTATGCCTCTAGTTGAATTGTTGAAGAAAACTCTAAGTGTTGTTGACCAGAGGGGTGATGAAGATCCTCTTTCCATCACATCTTTGGTTGTTCATCGACCCTCTGGTTGTTCTCCAGACTTGGTCAATTCTGCCTTGATGTCTTCATTAGTCTTCTGGTTCTTCATCACTTATTGTTTTTCATTACTTTTACACTTTATGGATTATGGGGTCTAACACTCGATGATTAGGCTTAGGAGATTTTACTGTAGGTTGAGGGAGAGGTTCTGTCTCAACACCTGATTTATCAGACTTACGGTCTGGTTTGCCAGACTTGGCCTTAGAAGTATTCTTTTTCTTCTGCGTCTTCTTGGAATTAATCTTGGATGACCCACAGAGAATGCAGTTGGGATTAGAAAGGTTTTTCTTTAATCATTGCAGCAAAGAGAGACATTCACAAGTATAAACTCAATTTTGATGACAAAAAGGTTTATTAGATTCATAAAATAACTTATTACAATCATTTCTAGCATTGTTAGTTCGAACGAACTTCCAATCTAGTTCTGATTGTTTAGAATTTTTAGATTTAGTCTGCTCTGTAGTAGAGAGCGACGATGAAGACAGAGCATCAAGCTCTGAAGATGACGACATAAGTGCTTTCGCACAATCCTTGGCTCTCATCACCAAGGAAATTCAGAAGAAGTTTGGGAGGAAGATTTTTGACAAACGAGGAAGTAGAAGCGATAAGGGAAGAAACAGAGGGTATGAAGCAAAGAACCCTTCTTCTAAACTAAAGAAGAAGAAAAAAACTATCTATTTAGAAGAAGCATGGTGTAAGATGCTTCAGATGTGAAAAAATGGGTCATTACTCCAAGGAGTGCAAAGGCCCTTTGGTGAAAGATGAATTGTACTACAAAAATAAGTACAAGTACAATCGGCCCCAGAGGAGCCTCATGGCCGAGCAAGAAAACTGGGTCTCTGACTCCACATTTGAAAAAGAAGACCAAGCTCACTTCTGTGGTATGGCTGTTGAGAATGAAGTAGAAGAGTCTGAATCTAGCTCCGACTCTCAGGTATGCTCTACGTTTGGTTATTCCCATTTTGATCTACAGCAAAAACTCTCTATTGAAAATTCAAAAAGAAAATCTTTAGAAAAATAAAAATCGTTTTTTGAACGAGAAACAGAGTTGTTATCTGTAAAAAAGCAAGAGCTTTTTGTGGAGAAAGAAAGACTTTTAAAAATAAAACTTTCCACAGAAAATAGTCTTAAAACAGAGTGCTCAGAGCTAAAAATGGCTATACAGAAAAAGTATAAAGAACTTTTAGAGAAGAAGCGTGATAGGTTAAATTCTGAAGCCTTGAAAAACTATTTTCAAAAAGAAAGGGAATTCTTACATCAGGGCTTGCAAAGAAAAGAGCTCTTGATTAAAGAATATCAAGATGCTCAGCAGGTGTATGAAAAGATAAATTCTCAACAGGATAGAGCAGGAATAGGTTATACAGACCTAGACCTCACCTAGAAAAAGAAATCTACTTTTGAGTCTGTGTTTAGGTTAGGAGCAGAGCAAAAACCCAATTTTCCGGCTTTGCCTAAAAACTCACATTTTAAAAGATGTAAACTTGAATATGGGGCTAGAACTCGAAAACTGAAACTTGAAAACATTTCTTACTCTTCAAAAGGTATGCAACCAGTTGATTCAAACAACATACAGAAGACAAAAGGAATTTTTTGTTTTGGCTCTCATAATTCTGAGCATCTTAAATCAAGTGGTGATGAAGCTAAACCCAAACCAGAAGAAACCGAGAGTTCATCGAAAGATAATTTTGTTTAAACTCTAGATCCAAATTTGATAGATGAATTTATAGAAAAGGTGAGACAAGTTTTTGAGCATGATCTGCTTAAGGTCTTGAAACACCCCTCTGTATCTCATGCAGATAATTCTGAGAGTAATTCTTCAGATATTTTTGAAAATTCCTCTTCAATGCAACAAAAGGATGAAGGCACTCGTACATGTTTACAAAAATCTCAAACTCTCAATGATACCTCTGCAACTCAACATCCACACAAGGATTTTTCTTGACTCTGACTCCGAATCAGAGGTGGACTCGAGTAAAGAGCAAATTGAGACAGAGATAGTGGAACTAGGACCAGAGGTTCTTAAACTTCCAGGTGGGATATCAAATAAATCTGTTACAGTAATGGAGTAGAGGAAAAAGATTCGCATATGTCCTGATTTCGTGGACATGTGCTTGAAAGCCAAGTATTCTCTAGAGCTTGAGAAGGAAAACAAGGCAAGGAAATCTAAATCTTTCACCTCTGCATCGAAAGCTTCTAAACCTAATTCTTTAAAGGACAATCCGCTACTAAATCTAAGTTACATTCCGCTGTTTCAGAGAGGTCTCTGAAGGCCAAAAGAGTAAGAGGGGAGAAAGGAAGGCCACATCTTATAAACAGTCAAAACTAGATAGGAAGTTCACTCGAACTAACAATTCTAGGAATGATTGTAATAATCTTTTTTATGAATCTAATAAATCGTTTTGTCATCAAAATTGTGTTTATACTTGCAAGTGTCTTTCTCTGCTGCAACAATTAAAGCATCACCTTTTTTATTCCAACTGTATCCTCTCTGGGTCATCAAAGATCAATTCCAAGAGGACTCAGAAGAAGAATCAGACTCCTAAAGCCAAATCTAGCAAGCCAGATCGCAATTCTGGAAAATTAGGTGTTAAGACAGATCATCTCCCTAAACCTGTTGTCAAATCTCCAAGACCTAATCATTGAGGACCCATCATGAAATGGGTAACTAAATCCCTATAAGTTTTTTTTAGAAGCCGCATGTGGATATTTGATATCTTGACTCCGGATAATCAAGACACATGACCGGCAACAAAAGGTTACTTTCCTTATACAAAGAGAAAATTGGAGGACGAGTAACTTTCGGGGATAACATGCAAGGAGAAATAAAAGCCTATTGAGATTTTCACCAAGGTAAGGTTTTTGTCTCCAAGATTGCTTATGTCTCTGGGCTTAA
The DNA here is from genome assembly GCF_001531365.2 of Cynara cardunculus var. scolymus. Classification (NCBI taxonomy): domain Eukaryota; kingdom Viridiplantae; phylum Streptophyta; class Magnoliopsida; order Asterales; family Asteraceae; genus Cynara; species Cynara cardunculus. Next base: position 8,341 of record NW_020201720.1, read on the forward strand.
ACATAACCAGTTGAGCATAAGTTAACTTTGTGATTCTGGCTATAATGTCAAGTTCCAAAAGGAAGCTTGTTCAATAATGTCAGAATTAGGTCAAGAGTTGCTAAGAGCCAAACGTAAGGGTAATTAATCTAGACCTTATAAACTTCTTACCAAGAGATAACTCAGAGACTTTCTATCTCGTATCTCGCAAATGTGAAGAGGCATGGCTTTGGCACCACAAGCTTTCTCACTTAAATTTTCAAAATATAGAGAAGCTTGTGAAGAACAATCTAGTTGACGGACTACCAACAATAAAGTTCGAAAAGGACCATCTTTGCCCAGCATGTGAAATGGGAAAACTCAAAAGAGCATCCCACAAGGCAAAGACAGATGCGTCCTATGTTAGACCTCTGCATATGCTTAATGTGGACCTCTGTGGTCTAATCTCTGTGCAAAGTTTGTCTTGGAAGAAGTATATCCTTGTGCTTATTGATAAATATACAAGATATACTTTGATTGAGTTTGTAAGGCAGAAGTCAGATGTCCCAGAGCTGCTGATCAAGCTAATGACAAAGATTCAAGTTCTACCACAGAGCAGAATTCAAAAGCTGAGAAGTGATAATGGTACTGAGTTTAAGAACGTAATAATGATGCATACCTTGCCAAGGAGGGCATATCTCAGAACTTCTCTGCTGCAAGAACACCACAACAAAATGGTGTAGTAGAAAGGAAGAATCGAACATTAGTTGAAGTTGCACGAACAATGCTTGCAAACTCTGTCTTCCAACCCATTTTTAGGCAGAAGCTATCTCAACCGCATGCTTTATTCAAAATAGAGCAACTGTGGTTCAGAGACACATGAAGACTCCTTATGAACTTATTAACCAGAGAAAGCCTAATGTTAAATTTTTGCATATCTTTGGTTGCAGATGCTTCATTTTAAATGACCGTGATCATCTTGGCAAGTTCGATAAGAACTAAGAAGGCTGATGAAGGCAATTTTCTTGGATACTCTACACATGCCAATGCCTACAGAGTCTTTAATCTACGAACCAAGACTGTCATGGACAGCATCAATGACTCGTTCGATGATAAAGAGCTCGTGACTTCAAAGTACCTCAGCTCTGGACTCGACCTTAACTGGATGACTTCCAATTCTCTGTCAAAGTTAAGGGAATTGGAACTCAGAAAATTATTTGAAGAATTCTGTGGTAATGAGGACATCTCTGCATGTGCACCTAGAGATGAGTCTGCACGTGTTTATGAAGAGCCAGAAACTGCAAGAACATTTATCTCTAGCCCTTCTAACACTTCTGCTTCCTCTGGTGTTCAAGCTAGCCTAGCCCCCTTAGAACCAGAGAAAAATACCTTTGTCTCCAAATCTGGTTTCTCTGTACCTTCATCCGAGGGAGAGAAAGCAGAGCATTCATCACCTTCCATGAGCCAAATGCCACACATACCGGTGGATAAAGATCCAATGACTCCAATGACAAGGTGGACAAAAGATCATCCTCTTAATCAAATCATTGGTGAACCTTCAAGTGGTGTGAAGATAAGAACTGCCACAGCCAACGAATGTTTATTCGTAAACTTTCTAAGCATGGTAAAGGCTAAGAAAATTCATGAAGCCCTACAAGACCCTAGTTTGGTCGATGCCATGCAAGAAGAGCTCCAACTGTTCGAGAGAAACAACATATGGACTCTTGTTCCTTTACCAAAGGATAAAATTGCAATTGGCTGTAAGTGGGTTTTCAGGAACAAGAAGGATGAGGATGGTATCGTAGTCAGAAACAAATCTAGACTCGTTGCAAAAGGGTACTGCTAGGAAGAGGGCATAGACTATGACGAGACCTTTTCTCCAGTTGCAAGGCTAGAAGCTATACGCTTATTTCTAGCCTTTTCTGCACATAAAGGATTTTGAGTCTATCAAATGGATGTTAAGTCATCCTTCCTAAATGGTATGCTGAAGAAGGAAGTCTACGTTCAAGAACCTCCGGGATTTGAATGTTCCACACACCCAGAGTATGTCTACTTCTTAGATAAAGCTCTGTATGGACTTAAACAAGCTCCACGAGCCTGGTATGAACGTCTTTCATCATTTCTTTTATCAAATGGTTTTGAAAAAGGTAAAATCGATACTACTTTGTTTATTAAGAGGCATAAAGGTGAGATGCTTCTACTCCAGATTTATGTGGAGGACATTATATTTGGTTCAACTAACCAGAGACCTTGTGATAAAGTTCTCTGCTTTGACGAAGAGTGAGTTTGAAATGAGCATGATGGGAGAATTAACATTTTTCCTCGGCTTGCAAGTAAAACAAAGAGAAGACGGTATCTTCATTAGCCAAGCTAAGTATGTCTCTTACATATTAAAGAAGTACCAACTTCATAACTCTTCCACCATGAGAACGCCAATCGCAACGGGGACAAAGCTTGACGCAGATCCATCTAGAAAACCAGTGGATGTCAAGACTTACCATGGCATGATTGGATCACTGTTGTATCTCACGGCTAGTCGATCAGATATCATGTTTGCTACTTTTCTCTATGATAGGTACGAAGCTAATCATAAGGAATTTCATCTATCTGCTGTAAAAAGAATCACTCGATATATCTAAATGGGACTCAATTTTTTGGTCTCTGATATCCTAAGCATTATGGGTTTGATCTTATCGTGTATACAGATTCTTATAATGCAGGATGCAAACTTGATCGAAAGAGTACTTCATAAAGCTGTCAACTGCTTGTCAAGAAGCTCATCAGCTGGACATCCAAGAGCAGAACTACGTATCTACTACAACTGCAGAAGCAAAATACGTAGCCGCATCAAGATGTTGTTCTCAAGTAATTTGGATGAAGACTCAACTCAAACATTACGGCATTGAGTTCGAAAAGATTCCCATTCTCTATGACTCTGAAAGCACAATTGCGATCACAGCAAATCCAGTACAACACTAAAAAACAAAGAACATCGATGTACGTTACCGTTTCTGTGATAACCAGATCCTGGTTATTACCCAAGGTATTTAATACGTGATTATCTGATTTAATAATTACGTGATAGCATGATAATTGATACATGCCGATATGAGAATTTATGAATTAATTGAATATATATATATATATATATTTTGTGTGAGTATATATATATATATATATATATATGATTATTATGGATGTATGTATGTGTATGCATGTGGGTATGCATAGGTGTATATGAAGTTTTAATATGCATACACGTGGCTTGGTAAAGTAGCCGACCTTCCTTGTTTGGAAGGTATAAAAGGGGCTTCATCCCCCTCATTTACCTTTTCCTGCCATTTTGAGAAAGTTTGAGAGTTTTTAAAAGAAGTGTTGTCCGGTTAGCAAAAAGGAGGTGATTTCAAGTTGGTTTCAAGAGTCCAGTTTCAAAAGGGATCGATTTCTAGCATTTTGGTGTCAAAAGCTTTATAAGGTGAGTGGTTTCTAAACMTTTTTGTATAAAAATTCTACTRGTTTTATTTGCATGCTTCGTATTRTTATTATTTGAAAAGAAACCATGATTAATTTGTTTAAGTGTTTATCYGGACRAAGAGTGACCGGATAAGCATTTAAACCGGACAAGCCTTAGACGGTTTATTKTCYGGATTGTTTTAAACCGGACAAGYCTTGAGCGGCTTAGTGACCGGACTAGTTTTAAACCGGACAAACCATGAGCGGTTTGTTGTCCGGAGTTGGTAAACCGGTTGAGGGTTGGGCGGTTTATAATTGGTAGTATTACTTATGATTTTATACT
>NW_020201720.1:12519-15133 GCF_001531365.2 Cynara cardunculus var. scolymus
TGTGATATTATATAACTCTTTCTATTATATCCCTTAAGACTACCGTGATCTGAAATCTTTATTTCTTTGTGATTTAAAGATTTAGGATCAAGGTTCTTATTGRRAATCATAGTCTGGATGTTATTGAGAAGGAAATGTCAGGTTTGGCCTGAATCTTTGTTTAAACCTTAATTGATAAAGAAAAGGTTTAAAATGGTATTAAATGGAACCCGATTGGTTCAAAGGTATGRAATTTGTATAGCYATGTGGTTAGCTTGAAAGTGGATAAGGATTTGATATTACCTTCTTGTGTATTCATATATTTGTGATATATGTGAATAATTGTTTTATAAAGGTTTTGGTGATCCTTCACCCTGCAATTACATGATTAGGGTTACTCACTAGACTTTTCAAAAACCTTTTATCCATCTGCTCCAATCACTCATAATAGAGAATGAGATATTAAGACATTCTTAACGTGTAAACCACCAACCTTCTCTAGAGAAAGAGATCCGGTGAAGGCAATGTGCTGGATCAAGGAGATGGAATCTGTATTCAACACCATTCGAAGCCCGGAAACAGATAAAGTACGATTTGTTGTTTCAGTATTAAAGTCAAATGCTTTATTCTGGTGGGAAGTGGAATCGTCTACCAGAACGGATGTGTTACAGAGTATGTCATGGATAGAATTCGTGGATCGATTCAAATCAATTCTGTCTAAAACGGCTGTGAGACAAATGGAAAAAGATTTCTTAAAGCTTGAACAAGGAAATAAGATTGTACGGGAATATACTGAAAAATTTATTGAATACTCTCGTTTTGCCGAACATTATGTTTCAACCGAATCAAGGAAGATAGAAAGGTTTATTTGGGGTCTGAAGCCTCAATTAGGGAATTCGTTATTGCAATGAACCCCAATACCTCTCCATTGACAGTAGAGGCGGCTGAAGTGACTGAAAGAAACAAGAATAGAGAGTCAGAGGGGAAGATTGTTGAGAAACGAAAATGGGAAGGACCTTCGTCTTTTCGAGGACCCAAGACTGTGAGATATGACAACCGATCTGAACAAAAGAGCAGTACGAAAGTTCAGCAGGGTAATGATAAAATGGATCCGAGAAAATGTTATAAATGTGGTRAARCGGGTCATCTGTCCAGAAATTGTCCAACTAACAAAAGGTGTTTTCAATGTAATTCTCCGGATCATATTCGACCAAATTGCCCCTTGTTAAGAAATCTGCAGTTAACAATGGGGAATAATGCATCAGGTAATCGGGGAAGAACTACTGGGAATCAAGGAGGACAAGGAGGGGCGCGGGGACGATCCTTCCAAATGACTAAGAATGAGGCAGAAGCATCACCAGATGTAGTAACAGGTACTTTTCTCCTGAATTCAATACGTGCTAAAGTGTTATTTGACTCTGGTGCAAACTTTTCGTTTGTATCACCATTGTTTGCCCAAACTGCATGTTTGAATTTTGTGCTGCTTGATGATAAATTAGTAGTCGATACTGCTAATAATCAGGAAACTGTTACTAGTGTGTTCAATGACTGTGTAATTGTTATTGAAAAGTGTGAACTTCCGATCCGGTTATTTCCTATGCCAATGAAAGAATTTGACATAGTGGTGGGTATGGACTGGTTGGCAAAGTATCATGCTAGCATTGATTGTAATCAGAAGATGATCAGAATTATTTTGCCAGACTAGAAAATAGTTATTATTTATGGTGACCGTCGGGATCAACGCATAAGTATTATGTCAGTAATGAAAGCTCGAAAGAGTATTCAAAAGAAGTGTCATGGATATTTGGCATACGTGATTGATTTAAAGAAAGAGAAAAGAAAGAAAGAATTGATCCCAATAGTTTGTGAATATCCTGAAGTTTTTTCGGAAGATTTATCTGGATTACCACCAGATAGAGTTATTGAATTCCGAATCGATCTTATACCAGGAGCTGCACCCGTAGCAAAAGCGCCGTATCGTTTAGCTCCATCTGAACTGAAGGAATTGGCGACACAGTTGAAAGATTTAACTGATAAAGGGTTTATAAGCACTTCGCCTTGGGGTGCTCTGGTCTTGTTTGTCAAAAAGAAGGATGGATCTATGCGAATGTGCATAGATTACCGTGAGTTGAATAAGTTGACAATCAAAAACAAATATCCTTTACAAAGGATTGATGATTTGTTTATCAACTAGTGGGGGAAAATTATTTCTCTAAAATCGATTTGAGGTCAGGATATCATCAGCTTAAAGTCAGAGAAGAAGATGTTGCTATAACAGCATTCAGAACAAGATACAGAGATCACGAATTCCTAGTTATGCCATTCGGCTTAACTAAAGCGCCCGCAGCTTTTATGGACTTGATGAATAGAGTATGTAAGGAATACCWTGATAAATTCGTTATTGTATTTATCGATGATATTCTTATATACTCTAAGACTGAAGAAGAGCATGCAAAACACCTTCGTCTGATACTGGAATAGTTGAAAAGAGAAAAGTTGTATGCAAAATTGTCCAAGTGTGAGTTTTGGTTAAGAGAAGTTCAATTTCTGGGTCACGTCATTTCAGAATCAGGAGTAAAAGTTGATCCCATGAAAATAGAAGCAGTTGCAAAATGGGAAGCTCCTAAGACTCCGT